>NC_143576.1:199308122-199467144 GCF_048544385.1 Mastigoproctus giganteus
CTACAAATAAAAACTGGCACCTCTGTAGCAAGGTGGGCAGGAGCAGCAGTGTGTAGCACACACACTTCTTGATTAGATCAGGGTTCAAGCCCATGACCACCAAATACGAAGGATGCGGAAAGGTCAGGGAATGACCACCTCATATCTCCAGAGCAATATGGCCTTAGTTGCTAATGCTCCTAAAAACCGAATAACAACAACAAATAAAACTGTGAGTAAATATTTTTTGTTTAAAATATTTTTACATATTGTTTTATGGCGACGTGCATCCATAGCCGAGTGGGCAGGAGCGGGAGTGCAGTAGCACACGCTCTTTGAGTAGACCGGGGTTCAAGCCCCTGACTGCTGAATACGGTCAATCTGCCAACCTGCACTGGACCAGCGTGGCAGATTATGGTCCATTTCCCTCAGCATGAATTGTTGAGGAGGCTTCCATCCTGCAGTGGGTTGATAATGGCTGCACTTTACTTTTTACTTTTTATGGGGACAGGGCCTTTTGCTTACAATTTACTTTATAAAAAACTTCTGCCTACCCCGAGTATTTACTCACGGCACGTGCCTGCTACCATGTAAACAGAGACAGGTGAAAGGGTGCATGACTCATTTCTGCAAGACAACAGGTGAATTTCCGGGATAAAGGAAAATCACTCCCTCCTAATTCTTTGATAGGGTTCTTACAGTATAAAACAGGTTGACCAGAGCCTTTGTCTGCATCAGGAATATGCCTTAATCTTTGCCAATGGCTGTGGACACATATAGCAGTTGACCAGCGCAACTTCTTGGTACAGTGGAGATAGTTGAATAGGTTTTACGGGATTAATTGTTGAAGGGATTAAGTCTTAATCCTCTTAGCTCTTAATTCGTTCTTTCTACAGCATCAGCTCTATTGCCTAAAGGTCAGAGGTGCAAACAATGCGTACCCAGGTCTCTCGAAATCAGTTCATTATATGAGAATTTTCTTCATTATACGGAAACTATTTTCAATGTAATAACCAGGGGGAAATAAAAAAAGTTTGCTAAATAGGAAATTTCGCTATGTAGAAGTTCGTTAAAGACAGGTCTGACTGTACCTGAATTAGAACATGAAGATGGAAGATTAAACATAAGAATAAAAAATAAAATAAAGCAGTGTATGAAGTCAGTTAAACAAATTTATTTGTTTCAGAAAATAAATTAGCTGCTTATAGCACAGTTTAAGCATGCTTTAACTTATGGCGCTTGAGCGTTGGGTAAGAAATAAAGGAATTGATCAAACATTAGAATCTTCAGAATTTAGAGTTTAAAAAAATAAATGGAACAATAGGTGAAAGCAGTGGCAAAGCCATATTACAAATGAGGAAATAAGAAAGAATCTTAGGGTAATAAATATCCAGTCAACAGTAGATAAAGCAAACTTTAGATATTGAGGGATGAGGGAGATTAGCTGAATATATATTTGAAGGAAAAAGTGAATAATAATAGGCTGCAAGGCATACCAAGAGAAAGATGGATTGACGGTGTCAAGCAAAGATTTAGAAAAAAAGAGGCATTCTCTAGCTAGGGTTAAAGGTCTAACACAGTGGTTCTCAATGGGGGCAATATTGCCCCCTAGGGTTTAAATATTGGTTTTTGGATGGCCAAAAAATCATGGGTATTACAATGGTTTGTGGCCCTCCAAAATTCAACCCTACCCAACGACACCTTATTCCTTAATATTTAATTTCTGTCATTGGGTTTTCTTTTCCCCTGCCACAACTGATTTTTAACATATAGGTATATTATATTAGGAGTGAGTGAGAAATTTTGATAAAATGAAGATGGTGGGCGTGATTTGATTCGACCACCTTTGCTTTTTATAGTCATTAAATGCCTAAGTGGTTTCAGAGGTAATGTCTCCACAATCCTTGGCGTTTGCGGCTTTCTGACAGCTGTGACCTTGGCGCCGGCGGAGTGATGGGTGTGGGTTATTTATTAATTCTTTTGTTTCATTAGTCAATATATGAGGCACGGATGGGATGAGGAAATGTTTCAGTCTGTTGTTTCTACTTTCATTTAGAAAGTAGAAACAACAGACTCAAATTGTCATTTAGACAATTAGCAATGATTTATTGTTTCCTTGTGGAAGTTATTTTTGATCCACAGTACTTTTGTGAGTGACATGGGCTATGAGAGTGTATTGTTTAGATTTTATGTCTTTGTGGCGACTTTCACAATGAGATACCAGGTATTGCACTACTTCAAATAAATAACGCTTCTCTAGTAGAGGAGACTACTGTTATTTATTCTCAGTGGGCACCACCACCCAGACGCGTTTCGAAGCTTGTTGGCTCACTAATCAGTGGGCGGGCAGGTACCCTGGTAATGCAGACATGCCATCACGGTTGTGAAGTTAATTCCACAATATGAGAGATGCCAAATGGTGAAGATAATAATAATATTTTGAAGACAAATGCTCAAGGTATAATACGTTATGGGTTGAAATTAACTATATAATATCAGTGTAAATAGACCATAGTTTACCCATAATCTAAACGATGTTGTTACACTACGTAAGTAGTTAAACTTATGGGTAAACTACGTTGTATTTACACTGATATTATATATTTAATTCTTTGTAGTTATTCAACCCATCATCAATCATGTAAAGTGCTGAAAAGAAAAAGTGTCGACCTGGATGAACATCTAGTTTATGGTTTTATTGAAAGCCCATTCGACTCAAGACAGCTCATGTGTCTTATGCTTATGTGTAATAGTTCTTTTTCAAATGAGGCTATGAAACTATCAAGACTTTTAGATCACTTAAAAAGGAAACATCCTGATAAAGTTGGTAAACATATCAAATATTTAAAAAATTTTAAATTGAATTTTGAGCAACGTAACACTGTTACTTCCTTATTTAAGAACACACACAAACAAATGATAATGGAATGATTGTGTCTTATAAAATTGCAGAAATCATTGCAAAAACTGGTAGTGCTCATACATTTGCTGAGACCATTATACAACCTGCATTAGAGACTTTAATAATTTTAACAATGATGCATCAAAATCCTTCCAGCATTTTAAAAGCATTGCCATTGAGCAACCATTCAATTCGAAGACAAATCAATGAGATGTGTATAAGATTGAAGAGCAGCTAATTGACAAACTAAAACTGAGAAAATTTTCTATTCAGATTGATGAATCCACAGTTACTGACAAGACCTTTCTAATCGCATATGTTCTTTATTTTGCTGATGATTGTAAATTGCAAGAAGAAACGTTTGTAAAATCTATAGAAACTGTCTGTACCGGAGCATCCATTTTTGCTGCTTTCATGGTTTGATGAAAAACAAGTACCATTGGAAAATTTGGTATCCTGTGCCACTGATGGTGCTACCTCTGTGGTTGGAAGACAAAGGTTTTATAGCCCACCTAAAGGAAGTATGTCCCGAAGTTCTTGTAATACACTGCATTGCACCGACGTCATCTGGTTGCAAAAAATATTAGTCCAGTTCTTTTTCAATCTCTCAGTATAGTTATTAAAACCATCAATAAAATAAAGTCACATAGCAAATATGATCCCCTTTTCAGAAAATTTTGTTGATAATGAAGAACAGTATGTAAGACTTCTTTTACATACAGAAGTCAAATTAATTACGGTGATAGACTGTAAATGCATATTATAAAAGCCTTCACTGAAAAACTGCAATTTTTTAAAGCAATTTAATGAGAAAACAATTTCATGGTATATAAGAGTTAGCTGAAATCAGTGAATCTTTCACCAAGAATGACCTTAAGAATTATTCAGATCATTTGTGTTCTTTAAAAGGTGAAATGAAAAATGGATTTTCAGATTTATTTTATTTTGAAGTAAAGCTGTGGATGTTAGATCCAATTGTATGCGATGCTGGGTCTGCTACTGAGGAAATTCAAGAAATCATTGAATTAAAATGTAACGAAGAATGCAAATATAAATTCAAAAAAGGTGGAATGGCTGAGTTGTAGTGATAAAACTTCTTTATCCAACAATGTGGTCTGAAATGGCCAAAGTACTTCTTTGTTTTCCACCATCTTATATGGTCGAAAGTGTTTTAGTTCAGTAAATGAAATAATATCAAAGGAAAGAAACATGAATCAATATGTTTTCAAGAAGAGATATTATTATTATTATTAGCCATATGGTGCAAGGAGCCTGAGGCTTTTGCTGCACCAGCCAAAAAAAAAAAAAAATTCTGAGTTACCCTGAGAGAGAGAGAGAGAGAGAGAGAGAGAGAGAGAGAAGTAGAAGGGAATCACCAAGGAAGAGAAGAATGATGATATCCAGCTCAGGACCCTGGGTGTGCCAAGCCCATACTCACCAGATGTGAGCCTCTGGGGTTATTAGAATTATACTTACTAACATCATACTGAACATTGAACTTTTAGCTAAGAAGCATCAGGCTCAAGGATCACATTAATAAAAAGAGTAAGCATAAAGTATCTTGTTTAAAATTTTATGGGGGGCAATTAGGAAAAAAAATTGTCTAAAAAAGCCCTTTAGGGGGCAATAATCAAAAAAAGATTGAGAAACACTGGTATAAAGGGTCAATACTCTGAAGAAAAAAAAAAAAAAAAAAAAAAACCAAGAGTATAAAGTTCAGTGATTCTGGTACATATATGTTTTTTAAAAAATATATGAAGTTTGTTACCCTTGAACAAACTTCATATATTTGTTTAAGTTTTAGATACTTTAATTAACTTTTATTACTTTGCTTGTACAATAGAACACTAATGAAATTCTTTACTTTAGCATGGACTGTCACAGGATATTTTTAGAGGCAAACTCACTGAAGCATTAACAAGTGTAATTTATGAAACTGCTTCTGTAGCACATAAACACTTGCATATAGTAAGTTTTTTTTATAATTTTCAATCAATACTTTTATAATTATTGTTATAAAATTATACTTCCTTATTGTTTTCTAATTTTCTATACTGAATTACATATTTTACCTAACATTTTTTTATATTTAATATACACAGTAGATGATCTACTGTATATTTTATTGACACATAAATAAATGATTGTGTATATTAATTACATAAGCTTAATTTTAATTGTGTAGCTGAAATATAGTTTTTCAGATAATATGTGTTTTTTAATTTTTGTTTCACTGCAGGTCACATAAATTTGAATTTTCCTGCAATTGAAATTAACAGTTAGAGCATAACAATTATTTAGGAATTGTTCATTGTCCGAAAGTTTATTAGAAGATGATTTATTCAAAATTATTGTGTTAAAGAAAATTAGAAATTTACCATGCTATGTTTTTACTGCAACTATGCGAAATATTTTGCATAGTTGCAGTAAATTTCATTCCCGGATCCGATTCAATAACTAACATGAATTGGCCATTATGTATGTATCTCATGTTAGTTATTGAATATGTAAACAACTTATATCAAAAACGGTATCTTTCTACTAATATAGAAATGCAAAGATTTCTTTGCTTATGTAAACTCTAGAAGGACAGGGATGAATCAGATTGGTCCACTTGATATCAATGGTTCAACTGTTGATGATCCTGCTCAGATAGCTGACAAACTGAATGAGTATTTTTGCATCTACATTCACACATGAGGAATTCTGTAGGTAGTTGGAGATCAGAAGTTTATCAAACTCTAACAGGTTAAATGATTTTGTAATAACTGCAAAATGGCAACTGGGGTGGATGGGATCTATCCAAATTATATTAAGGAGGGGGCAGCAATAAACAAACCTTTATCCATAATTAGAAGAGCATTGAATTCAGGGGTGGCCCTCATGAATTGGAGAAGTGCAAATGAATCCCCAATTCACAAAGGGAATCAAAGGGTGACGTGAGTAATTACAGACCTATTAGTTTAACTTATGTTCCGGGGAAAATAATGGAGTCACTGGTTAAAGAAGTAATGCAGGATCATCTAGCATTAGCATTAGCATTAGTAGAGGCATTTGATGCAAGAAAGCAAGCTTATGCAGCATCAGCCAAAAAAAAAAAACCACTTCCACTTCACCCCTCTGTTCGTTCAAAACCTGTCCAGCAGAGCCTTAAACTTATTTAGGCTATCAACTTCCACGACAAGGGATGGAAGTCTGTTCCACCAACCAACCACCCGCTGGCTAAAGGCAAATTTCCGCACATCTATCCTACATCTGTCTTTCCTCAATTTGAATTTATGCCCTCTCAGGTGATTATTCTGAGCGAGAGGAAGAATCCCATCAGCATTGAGCATGCTCAAACCATTCAAGGCCTTATACACCTCTATCAGATCACCCCGCTGGTGCCTAGTCTCCAGACACTGTAATTTGCAAAACTTAAGCCTTTCTTCGTAAGAGCACCCCTTTGTTCCATTCACTAATCTTGTTGCCCTTCTCTGTACTCGTTCCAGCAGCTCTACATCCTTCTTGAAATGAGGCTTCCAGACCTGTATACAGTACTCTAGGTGTGGCCTGACCATTGCCTTATACAAGGGAATAATCACCTCCTTATCCCTGCTAGGAAAATTCCTATATATCATTGACAATACACCATAAGCTACTCTTGCAGCTCGTCTGCACTGCTCAGATAACTTCATATCTGCCTGCACAACCACCCCCAGGTCCCTTTCATTCTCTACCACTGTCAGTGTAGTACCACAGAGTTGATACGTTGCTCTGGGGTTGCTGTTTCCCATGTGTAGTACTTTACATTTGTCAATGTTAAACTTCATTTGCCACCTCTCAGCCCATCTGCTCAACCTTTCCAGATCCTGTTGCAGCAGCATAGACAAGATTGCAGTTATAGTGCAGATTGCAGATCTAGACAGACAGACACAGCAGCATGGGTTTGTTAAGGGGAATTCTTGTCTGACCAATATGATTGGATAGTACGATGTGGTCACAAAAGAAATGGATGCAAACATAATTTTGATATCATGTACTTGGATTTCAGAAAAACTTTTGATACTTTTGCACATAAAAGACTGCTGTACAAATTAGAGCATTGTGGCATTAAGGGCAAGTTGCAGCTATGGATAAAGGAGTAATTGAGTATGAGAAGATGGAGAGTGGTAATCAATAGACACTGCTCTTTGTGGACTAATTTGTTTTTTTTTTTTTTTTTTTGGCCAGTGCAGCATAAGCCTCAGGCTTCCTTGCACCTTATGGCTAATAATAATAATGTTATTTATTGGAGTCCCCCAAGATTCAGTGTTGGGCCCATTGTTTTTCTGTATTTATCAGTGATATTGATGAAGGTATATCAGACTTAATGTCCAAGTTTACAGATCATACAAAGGTTGGCAGTGTTGTTAATGACAATAAGCTACTGCAACAGGACCAAGAAAAGTTAGGCAGATGGGCTGAGAAGTGGCAACTGAAGTTTAACATTGACTAATTCAAAGTACTGCATATGGGTAGCAGTAACTCCAGAGTAACATACAAACTGTATGGTACTGCACTAAGGGTAGTGGAGAATGAAAAAGACCTGTGGGATAATTGTGCATATAAATATGAATTTCTCTGAGCAGTGCAGACAGATTGCCAGGACAACTCATGGGGTTTGTCAATAATAAAGAGGAATTTTTCTATGTTATCCCTTTGTATAAGACAGTGGTCAGGCCACACTTTGGGTACTGTATATAGGTCTGGAGGCCTCATTTTAGGAAGGATGCAGAGCTGCAGGGAACAAGTACAGAGAAGGGCAACAAGACTGGTGAATGAACAAAGGGGTGCTCTTACCAAGAAAGACTTAAGTTCTACAAATTGCAGCATCTGGAGACTAGGCACCTGTGGATAGATCTGATTGAGGTGTTTAAGGCTTTGAATGGTTTGAGCAAGCTCCATGCTGATGGGATTCTACATCTTGCCAAGGTTACTCACTTGAGGGGGTATAAAATCAAATTGAGGAAAGATGGTTGCAGAATTGATGTGCGGAAATTTTCCTTTAGCCAGTGAATGGTTGATTGTTACAAACTTCCATCTGTCATTGTGGAAGTTGATAGCTTAAATAAATTTAAGGAAGAACTGGGTAAACTTTTGGAGCAAATGTATAGGTGAAATGGGATGTGTGTGTCTGTTTTTTTTTTTTTTTTTTTGTCTGATGCTTTATAAGCTTGTTTTCTTCAATTATATGCCACTACTAGTGCTATTGCTAAAATCTGTGAGGCTGTGCAGCAGAAATTTTGCACAGACCTTCCTTTTTCTTAAATCTTCATGTAGAATTTGACAAATCATCTCCTTATTCATATCCAACTCATCAGTCATCATTCTTGGGGTAAAATGATAATCTCTTGCCACTGTTTCCCAAACCTTATTTGCAACTCTCTTCTCATTTCAAGAGGTGATTGTACAGCCATTTCTTGAGTCATTGTGAACATTCTCACGTCCATCTTTGAACCATTTATATCATTCGTACAAACTATTACAACTTAATATTTCATCACCGTAACCAGTTTTTAACATTTCATATATTTCTGTTGCAGGTTTTTCCAGTTTAAAGCAAAATTTAATATTCATCCTTTGCTCCATTGGAAAATCATGACACAGAACATTGATGCTACTAACAAAACTGGTTGTTACTTGCAAACCTTGTCAGACTACTGGACAGTCTCTGTACCACCATTTGTTGGAGGAAGTTTGAACTACAACGTACTACTTCCATTTATTTTCAAACTCATCAAACATAACTGCAATAGCACGAGTTCAAGAACTGCTACAATTTTGGTGCTGCTACAATTTTGGTGCTGCTACAATTTTATTGCCACACCTCATATATCTATTCTGTATTTATTAATATATTTCAATTCTGTGTTTCCATATCAAACATTTCAAAGAAAATACCATCAATATACTGTGTCCAAAATGTCGGTTGTAGAGCAGAAATACCAAGGACTCAGGTTTTGGATTGTGGCATGAAAAGGTCTGTTAAGATGAGGAGTGAATTTTCCATCTACAAATTGGATTTTTTTTTGTGTTTCAAGTTTTGATCTTTAAATTGGAAGTATGGTTAACAGGTCTAGGATGTCTGATTTCCTAAGAGAGTTGGATAACCAAGGAGGATGATGTTATCCAAGTGGTCTTCAAGGAATATGCTCCAGCTTTAACAAATATCACATACAAATTGGCCAGGATTTCACAAAATTGGAGGGAAAATATATGAATCAAGCCCAAAAAACCTGGAAGAGTTCAACAGTTTTTGTTACCTAGGAATGATGGATGGCAGGAAAAAAAAAATAAAAAAAGGTGAGTTAGTCACTTGGAGATTACATCATCTGCCACTGATGATGGATCTATTTGGTAAATCTTATTTATGGAGCATGAAATGGCAAGGTTCCTGGGAGCTTTTGAGTTATTTGGGTTTAATCTGTGTTAAAGTTTCTTGTCTATGTTCTTTTTATGAGTTATAACTTTGCTTTGTAGCTGTTATCCTTTCCTGGCTTCTCCAATCAGGACATCAGGGTGCAAATCATTTGCTAAATCTTTATATTTTCTATTTATCTTCTTACTGTAGAAGAAAACACTGGTAGAAGTGTTAAAACGATTCACTTAATTAAAAGATTTATTTTCATATTGGTGCAATTGTGATTCTCATTACATTATTGTTGCCTTTGTTTAGCTTACAAAACATCTGTTTTGCTATATCAGTTGATTAATAATGAAAAAATAGATCTAATTAGTAAATGAGTCTTTTCTGAGGGACTCTTTCCCCATTTAAATGCAGACATGTTATTTAGAAAATAACATGTCTGCATGTTATTTTCCAAATAACATGTCACATATTATTTTCTAAATAATATGTGAATGTGGAAAAATTTACATTGGTAAGACAAGGTTATTTAAAATGAAGATTGCGTAACACTGGAAACATATAGAGAAGGGGAATATGGAAATCAGAGATAGCAAAATGTCCCATTATTTTAATGTAAAAAAATTTTTAATTTTTTTGGGGAAGGGATTTTATTAAAAGAAAAGGTAGAGAAGCTATGTATATAAGAAAATTTAAAGATAAGACAGTGCATGGAAATATGGAGAGGGATATACGAAATACATTATGTATGTATCTTTCTGGCAGCAGAATATAAATTTAGAGTGAAACTTTTGCTCAGATATCGCTCCCCTTCTCTTACATCTCTGGGCAACCTGACCATAGAGAGTTGTGCATGTGATCAAGGGATGATATAAATTCTGGAATATGATGGTATTGCAGAGTAACAGTGGTTTAAATTGTAATTATCTCTTAATGGAGATATCCCACAATGGTAATGACTCGGTTTTTTTTTTTTTTTTTTTTTTTTATGTAAACCCCAAACACGAGAAGTATTAGAACCTATAGTACTTAGTACCATGCTTGGGTGGAGGTTGAGAAGGTGAAAGAAGATATTTGTTGATATTGGACTTGAACTTCTGTAGACTGTAATTTTCAGGAAATACGTATGAAGGAAGGTTGTTCCAAAAAACGGCAGTTGAATGAATAAACGAGGAAGATAAAAAGTTGGTTCTGTGAGTTTGAAGTTGGACAGTAAATGGATGTTGGCTAGTGGCAGCACGTGTTTGGATTGTTGTGAAAGAGAGAGAGAGCGGGAATTATAGAAGCCAATTCAGAAGAACAGTGCCCATGGAAGTATCTGTAGTAGAGGCATGCAGCAGAAACAGTACGTCTGTGAGAGAGTGAGCGAGTGGAGAGACTCTGTTAGAGATGAATCATTAATTAACCTAACTGCCCTCTTCCGAATGGAATCAAGAAGCCTGAGAGAGCCAATTACGAATTGGTAGCAGATTTTCGAGAAGTTGAAGCTGATTGAGCAGGACAAGGTTTCTCAAAATGGAAAGTGGAATGCAATATTCTATCATCGGCAAAACTATGGATAGGATTTCCAGTCAATGGAAGAAGGTCATTAATATACAAGAAGAAAAGAGTGGGAGAAAGAACTGAACCTTGGGGGACACCGGCATTAGTGGAGAAGTTAGAAGACATAGAGCCATCTACCGTCACCCTCAGTGAGCGATCAGAGAGAAAACTGGATAACCAATTACAAAAAACAGTTGGCAAACCATAAGATGGAAGCTTGTTTTGAAGACCTTTATACCAAACATGATCAAAAGCCTTTGAGATGTCAAGAGCAATTACTTGTGTTTCACCGAACCTTTCCATTGAATTAGTCCATAAATGGGTAACATAAGCCAGAATATCACCAGTGGATCGACACTGACGGAATCCATACTGGTGATCGTTGATCAGATGGAAGGTTTCTAGGTGGCTTAAGAGTTGGCTGTTAATTGTTTTCTTCATTACTTTAGAAAGAGTAGAAGTAATTGCAATGGGACGATAATTGGATGGGAAGAATTTGTCACCCTTTTTAGGAACAGGCTGTATATGAGAAAATTTCTAAACAGAAGGAAAAACACCTTTGGAATAAGAAAGTGAAAAAAGGTGGCAAAGAATAGGAGTAAGTTCAGGAGCACAGGGTTTGAGAACAAGTGGAGAAATACCATTGGGCCCTGGAGCTTTCTTAGCATCAAGATTCGTCAAAATCCTTCTGACATCCTTTTGATGGAAGACCACAGGAGGCATTGAATGGAGTGTGTTGGGAATGGTAGGAGGTGTTTTACCAATATCATTAATACATGAGTTGGAAGAAAAATGGGATGCTAGCAGGTCAGCTTTATCCATGGCTGAAGTGACAACAGAACCATCTGGTTTGGACAGATGTGAGAGCAGAGATGGGCAAAAGTTGCGGCCAATAGCTTTGCCAAGAGACCAGAATGCTCAGCTACCATTAGGGCAAGAAGCAAGTTTTTTACTCTTAGCCTGTTCAAACTCAAGTTTGGACTGATTAATAACTGCTTTACAATTGTTGCAAGCTTTGGTATAGGCAGAAAATGAAACTGAAGAATTAGAAACAAGCCAATTACGATATGCAACGTTCTTCTCTTGAACAGCCTTAGCACATTTATTGGAAAACCAAGGTTTAGATAAAGGACGAGATTTTAAAGTGGAGTGTGGGATAAAGGATTCCATTCCTGCAAGAATAATTTCACTGACAAGATCTGAGCAAATGTTGACATCAGAAGTTCTGAAACAGTAATCCGACCAAGGAAAAGAAGTCTCGCAGGTCATCCCATTTTGCATTCTTGTAATGCCAAACAACACGAGGTTGGGAATAGCCATGAGATAAAGGTTCCATTGGAGAAGAGACAATCACCAAGTTGTGATCTGAAGTGCCTAAAGGACCTCTCACTTCGACCGTGTACTTAGAAGGATTGTTTGTGAGAAAAAGATCAAGCGTATTGGCTGTATGATTAGGATTGTCCGGTATTCTTGTAGGTAAATGAACAATCTGTGCAAGGTCATTAGTAATTGCAAAAGCCTCAGCATCTCGACCAGCTGGGTCGGTGTGACTAGAAAACGGAAGCCAGCTGGAGTTGTGAACATTAAAATCACCAAGGAAAATTACCTCACTGTTAGGAAAGTTGGACTGGAGAAAGTCAAGTTGCAATGAGAGGAAGTCAAAGACTTCCAAGTTATTAGTGGAATTGGGAGAACAGTAGAGACAACAGATGAATTTGACACAATGAGGTAGAGAGATTTTAAGCCAGAGAAGATCGAAAAGAGGAGATTCCAAATTGCCAAGTCTCTGACAGGGAATATCAGAATGGACATATGCACATAAATGGGTAACATAAGCCAGAGGCGACTTTTGAGGCAAAAGGAATCATACAGCGAATAATTTGGGCATCTGAGATGAGCAGTAATTGAATCACCGATAACTGAAATTCTGTTGTCAGTATTCAGAAAAAGTACATGGGGTTAGGCCGACTGCAAGTGGAAATGGACATCGTTGAGATTAGAATTGAGACCACGTATATTTGTGAAATGAATTAGGAAGTGCTTGGGAGGTTTAGATCTTTTCGCAGATAAGCTTGCTCTATTAGTTTGACAATTCGTGGTGTATTCAATAGTAATAAAAAGTGGGTGGGACCTGCTGTATGAAGTAATGAAATTTTTGGATATAGCGTACATATGGTAAGAATATACCCAGATCCTTGACATAACGTGGCCTCGACAATGCTCCCCGCATACCCACTACTCGGACTCCCTCCAGTCACTATCTGGCAGAGTAGAGGTATCAAGATTATACACTAGCTGATCGCGAAGCCTCCTAGAGAGTTACCAATAGGTTCGGTCCGGTGTACTAACTAGTGGCCGGCCTGCGAAAACCATTTTAGAGCTGTACCCTCGAAATGTAAGGAATATTGGATGTTGCCACGATGTTCATCATAACCTCAAAAGTCATCAATCATACTGCATGATGGAAGAGATAGGGAAGGTATGACCGGAACTTAGCTCTAGAGACTAAACATGGGTTCCACCACTTCAAGCCTCCAATAAGCAAAGTGGTGGTATTTCACCGGTTGATGAGAGTCATCTACCACCTAGTACTGCCTGGTAACATAGAGGGGCGGCGTTCCTCCATGTGGTGTGGGCGCCACACCTCGACCCCTGCTTACGTTGGTTCACACCTGGGTGGTCACCACCATATACTTGTGCATGGAGGTTATACCCAGGATTACTAACAGTCCCACCATCGTGAAGGTGCAAGCAGAGGATTTGGCTATCACAGACTGTCTGGACTTCTCCAAAATTGGGTCCACTTGACTTGAGTGTCACCCGAATATCAGTTCCATAGGCATTTTAGACTCCCAGGTAGCAAGTACAGCTTGTCTGGCATATTTGAGAGAATGTCTGTGACAACCTCAAGGACCAAAGTTTAAAGTAATGATTGGGGAAACGAAGCTCTCTTTTTCAAAAAAACTTCTATTTGTTATATTATGTCTTAAATCTCATGGACAGTGTAAAATAAAAAGGATATAATGTCTGAATAAATTAGCATTTAATAACTATTAAAAGAGCAACTAGTAAATTTAAGATAATAAATCGAAATTTCAATATGTAAATTTTTTGATAAACTGTTTTACTAGAGTGCAAGTAAATGTTTAACATACTCTAAAATATGAGCAACTTTTAGTAATAAGAATTGAGGAGAAGTTGTCAGAGTATGAGCACAATGAAACTAATCAATATGGGTTTAGTAAAGGTAAATCGGCAAAGAATGCCATTGGGGATCTGATTGCTTACTGTTCTTCTGTTCCTGATAAATATGTTTTAACGGTGTTCATTTCAAGGGAGCTTTTGATTCTTTGTGGTGGGAAAGGGCTAAATGTTTTTCATTAAAATGAATTGTACACCAGTTATATAGGGCCTTTCACAGCTACTTTACTAATAGAAGAGTATCTGTGAGGATAAACCATCTTAGATATGAAACAGAAATATATCGAGGGTATCCACAGGGATCTGTATTAGGTCTCCTGTGTTGGAACATAGTATTGGATCAGTGGCTCTCTCGGAGTCATGAACATTGTCATACAGTGGCATATGCTGATGACTTGCTTATATTTGTTCCTGGTTCTTCAAGGTTGATCTTGGAGACTAGATTTAAAGAAATTTTGGATAATTTTGGTATATGGGCTGCAACAAATAAATTGAAAATTTCTACTGCAAAGACTAAAATGATGGTTTTTGGAGGCCCTTTTAATATAGGGCATCCACCTAAGATCCACAATTTAAACAAACAGATAGAATATTTAAGACTTTTAAATACCTAGGTCTTTTGTTAGATGATAAGTTAAGCTTTACTGCACGTTTAGATAATATTTCTAATAAAGTTCAAGCATTTACTTCTGCTCCCATTCAAGTTACGAGATTTGAATGAGGATTAAAAAAAAATCCTCTTGAATGAGGATTAAATAAAATAAAAGGTTCTACAATTATATTGTAAGGCAGTATTTTTACCGATTGTTTCTTATGGTGCAGGAATATGGTATAGAAGGGTGATAAATGTTAGATTTATAAATAAGTTGTGTTCAATACAAAGATCAATGTTATTAGCTATGAATCGAGCATGTAGAACAGTCTCTACAAATGCACTGCAAGTGATTGCAGGTGTTATTCCTCTGGATTTGCATATATTATATAGATATTGTATTTATAATTTAAAGAAGGGTAAGGAGATTACTTTTATGGGAATAAGTACCACTTTGAGTAATAATATCAAAGTGGAGAAGAAAAGAATTTTAAATGAGTTATATAGTATGTGGCAAGCTAGATGAGAGAATAGTGTAACTGGGGCAGTGATCAGAAAATTTATCCCAGGGGTTACTTATATGCTAAAGAATAACAGATTGAGTGGTTTACCCAGCCATGACGACATCATATATATTAACCGAACACGGGTCCTTAAGATCAAAGCTATTTCAATTAGGGTTAGAAGAAAATAATCGTTGTCTCTGCGGGTTGGAGGAAGACTGGGGACATATTTTGATAAATGAAGAAGGTCAATTTACTGAATTTGTGGCGGACAGTGTAAAAGTTAATGTATTTCAAAAATACTGCTGTAAAGTGTTTCGTAAGAGGAAGTAGGTAAGGTATGTACACAGAAATAGGTATCAGTACTGTGCTCAATTTTTTTGCTGGTACCTAAGATTGGGCAACCTGGGTACAGGATTGCTGGCATCCATTGGTATGGCACTCTCACCAGTGTGGGATTTGGTGCATATAGCACAGACTACTGGACCAGGCCCAACTCCACATGCTGAGGGACAGGCACCAGGCAGCAACTGCCCAGGTGTTGACTGTTCCCTGGTGGCAAAGAGGCCTGACATAAACAACACACACATTTACACTTACACAAACACTAATTACATGTCAGGCCTGTTTTACAGAGTTTCTGTATGTCAGCACAAAATCAAATAGGTGGAGATAGATGTTTATCTAGGAGCCACCACAGATGAAATACATGCACATATACATATACTCTAATACATGAGTGTATGTGTAGTTTTTTTGTAGCATGCTCACTAGTAACTGAAAGTTGAAAACATGATATTTCCTTAAAAACACCAATATGTGTTTTTATTTTTGACTAAAAAATTAATTTAAAATCAAATCAAAATAAAATAAAAACAGTTCAAGATAACCCAGTTGTATAAATTTTTTTTTTAACTAAATTTGTTTGGATAAACTTTTTGCAACTATATTCACTGTGCTTATTTTACAGATGTTTACTTACAGGCAAAGTCTCTTAAGAAAAACATTCCAAAGTCAGTCAGAAGTGTTTTCCTTCCTATGGTAAGTGATTACTTTATCAGCTGTAGTATAATATATTAATAACATCATTTCACTATTTGCATTCTATATATCCATTAATTTGCAATAATACTTTCTGACCTCATAATATAATATATATATATATATATATGTATATACAGGGTGATTCAGGAGGAATAGTAAATATTTTGGGAGGCTATAATATTGATTATTCTGAGTAAAAAAAGTTCATATAAACATGTGTCCAATTCTCAATGGATACGGATATACAGCTGTTTGAAAATGGCACACACAGCTCCCTGGATCAGATGTGACCAAGAAGCAGTTATAATCTGACACTGTTTGGTGTTAGAAGTGTTGTTAAGAATGACACACATCTTCACACATGCTGAATATGCCGATATAGTGTTTGTCTATGGTTTTTGTGGTGGAAGTGCTACTGCTGCTTTAGAGAATACCGTTGATGGTTTCCTAACCGCAGAATACCAGATTCAATAGCATTTACTAGTGTTTACACTAAACTGCGCGAGACTGGTACAATTCACAGCACTCATATTTCTTCTGAACGTGCAAATGAAAAAAATGTGGATGAAATAGAACACATTCTTCAGTCGGGAAAACGTAGTCCTACTATTAGCACACAAAGAATTTCTATGCATATCAGTGTTCCACAGACAAGAGTATGGCGAACATTATGTGAGCATGACTTGTATCCATTTCACATACAGTGGGGGTAACATCTTCCACCAGAAGATGTTACACCCACTTGCATTCCAATTGCTGGGCGTCACCAGAAGATGACACCCAGCAATTGGAATTTTGTTGGTGGGTAAATGCTAATCGCCGATTAATTCCATTAATACTGTGCAGCGATGAAGCTACTTTCACCTGTGATGGTATCAACAACACCCATAACTCTCATAGGTGGGCAGACAAAAATCTAAATGTCACTGTAAAAACTAATTTTCAACATCACTTCTCTGTAAATCTGTGGTGCAGTATCATCTACAATTAATTGATTGGGCCTACTGTATTACAAAATCATCTTACAGGGTCCATTTACCTAGAATTTCTGCAAAACAAACTTCCACTACTATTGGAGGATGTTCCCTTGGCTACAAGAATTGTTATGTACTTTCAGCATGACGTAGCTCCTGCACATTATACCCTTCCAGTGATACAATATCTAAATCGAACTTTCCCTGATTGGCTGTGGTGGTCCCATTCATTGGCCACCAAGGTCTCCAGACCTCACTCCGTTAGATTTTTGTTTGTGGGGATGGATGAAAAGTACAGTATACAAAGAAAAGGTGAATACAAGAGCCGAATTGCTTGCTCGCATTTTGGATACTGCTGCCCTCATAAAGGAACACCAAGACGACCTCAGAAGAACAACACATCATATTACCACAAGAGTTGTAAAGTGCATTGAGGTTGGCGGTGGGATTTTCAAGCATTTATTGTAAACTGTAAAAAATTTGTCAATTATTTGTGTTTTGTATCATTCAAAAAGTTATTAAATGCAAACAATAAATCATTTATCGTTCTTTAATACCTCTCATAATGGCTTTGTGCATGCCAGTTTCTAACAGCTTGAGAATTGGACACATGCTTATATGAACTTTTTTACTCAGAATATATATATATTTTTCTATTTATACATTGTGATGGTGATGGCCATCTTGGGTCAGAGGAATTTACAAGGTAGAGAGAATACAAAAATTACTGTATAAAAATTACCATATTTAGAAGCCTTGTGAGCTTGACCATGGTCACCTGAAATGCATGTACTACTGTAACTCCATATTGACATTTTGTATACCCCACTTTTGGAAATAAAAAGCACAAGTGATCTAATAGATTTTCGTACATAAAAAATTAGAAATAGAAAGCTAAAAGCATAAAAGGCAAGAGATAGAAATTACCTCCTAGTAGACAACCTACAGATATTAACAAAGAAACAAAGGAAGTAATGAACATATTGCAGATAGTATCAAATGCCGAACCGTAGAATATTTGAAATAATGTCATAGCAAACTGAGCATAGATCCAAGACAATAAAATAATTAGTATAAAATTATGTTATATATAGGTAACAAACCTATGATTAACAGTAGCTAGCCATTTATAAAACCCAAGGAAAAAAATATTTAGATATTGAAGCCTGCTGCCTAAACTTACTACTGCTACACTACAACTACTACTACCACCAACACTATACATTTCATAATGGCTGATGATTAGTTTTGTACACAGATATTTTAGCTATATAGTATAATGTCTTGGATTTATAACCCTACACAAATGTACAACCTCTAACTATTGCTGCTTATCTACTAAGTTTTAGCCTCATTATTTTAGGTATCTTAATTCAAGTGTTCAATTCTATATGCAATTCTTAACTGAAATACCGAGACCTATGACAATTTCATGTAAATCGCAGATGTCCTGACTATAATGAGCATGTAAGTTGTTGCAAAATAATATATATTAGAAGCATTTGCAGTCACAGAGAGTGGATCAGAGAGAGTGAGCTCTCTAAGGTTATATTCAAGATTGAAAGATTAAGTATCTTGTCATATTCTTTTCTTTTTGTAATTTTATAAATTCAATTTTTTGAAGTTACTTCTTAATATTTTGTAAATTTAATTCTCACCTTTTCTAAAACTAATTGTACTAAGTTAAATTCTTTTTGGCATTGATGAACTTTAAATTTTTGGTAACTGCGTAATTACTGTAATATTTTGTTGGTTTAAATTCTGTGAAGTTATAATTCTATAATATTTGTTCATTTAATTCTTACCTTTAGGTCATTTCCATGTGAGCCACAAGTTCATCACTTGCATAACCTTGCAGAATATATTCAGGGGTCAATGCAGTTGATAATCATAGCTAAAATGACTATTCTTTTTTTTGTTCCTGGTGTAAAAGGTGTGCCGATCTCAAATTAAAACTTGGTGTATTACAAGATGACATTTTCACTGAAGAAATAGGTGCTTGTCTTAAAGACAAATATAACTCGGAATTTGTCGAGGACTCGAGTATTTAGTGAAAGCCAGGTAATGCACCTCCCCTCCCCGATTCAGGCACTAGAACAAAATAATCAAGTATATACTCTTCTGGTTCAAGAGGATTTAGTTTTATTGGGAGAATCCATTGTCAAAGAAGTGGATAGGAGCAACAATTGATGATGTCACCAACAGATTTTCAGATTTTAAGAGGGATAAAGAGAGCATTATTATTTGTATGGAGATTAATGACATTAAATGCACATGATCTGAACTAATGAACTGTTGGATAAATATAGGACCATGCTGAAAAAAATGTCATAAATTAGGTCACAAGCAACTCTGTCCGAGCATGATAGGAAGGACTATGTTCCTAAAGCCCTGTAGAGGGTTTTAGGAACTTGAGGGACTCTGCAAGGCTTTTGGGAGGAAATGTTTATTGATGTGGCTCACATTTTTAGGTAGAAGGAATCTGTGTTGTAGAGACAGAATACATTTGAAGAAAGGTGGTGCAAGGGTTCCAGGGAAACTGCTGGTTAGGAAGGATAGGGATTATATAGATGTGCATTTATATGATGATATGGGTCAAAGTAATGGAGGCTTTGAGCCCTCCAAAGATCATTCTTGGACCACTGTTGTTTCTGATTTTCATAAACAACATTGACGAAGGGATAAAGGGCATGATGCCAAATTTGCATATGACATAAAGATTGGGACAGTCTTTAATGATTAGTGTCAAGCAGCACTACTTCAGGATGACTTGAATAGGCTTCATCAATGGTAAGAAAAGTGGCATCTGTATTTTAATGCAGCAAAATGCAAGGTCTTCAACTTGAGGAATAGCAACCCCAAAATAACTTATACACTTGGTGGGGTTGAATTAAAAACAGTAGAGGAGGATCTGGGAGTTATGATACAGACAGATATATCATTTCTGGGCCCCAGTAGCCTAGTTAGCAAGAGCGCTAACTTTCTTTTGTCTGTTTATTAGTGGAACAAGTTGCCTTTGTGGGTAGTTGAGGCTGACAGTTTGAAGAAATTCAAAGGCCAACTGTGTAGTTAACTACATGAGGAGGCAAGTGCATAATTTGTATTTTATCTACTTTTTTTTTTCTTTTTCTTTTTTTTTTTTGCTGGTGCAGAAAAGCCTGTGGCTTTCTTGCACTATGGCTAACATTAATGCTCTTGCACTCATCTCAAAACTTCTCATTGGTACCGCAACAGCCAATATTGTAAAATGTGCTGAAAGCAGCAATGTTTCAAGTGAATGGGAAGCTAATGCTGAGAAACAAATAACTTAAAGGAGTGTGTCAGGATAGTAAACTATACAAGAGCATTTAGTCTGAACTTCAGCTCCAGTAACGTCAGGAATATTGTCAGAGTGATTTCAAATATTGGTTAGGACAACTAATGTTGACATAACAGGGCTAACAGAAATGTGGTATCACCCAGAAATGGGGGATGATGAGTTTCACCATATTGTTGTGGAAGGATGTTAATTGTTAATAAATACCTATGCCAGAGATTAGATTACATTATTACTAATATATCATTAAAATGTTTAGCAATGTTTGAATATAGTGTTCTGAATCAAGCATGTTGTTCCTTATGGCATAACACAATGTATATCGGGCACCTCCATAGCCAGGTGGGAAGGAGCAGCAGTGCATAGCACATGCTTCTTGATTAGACCAGGGTTCAAGCCCCTCACCACCAAATATGGAGGATGCGGAAAGGTCAGGGAATGACCACCGCATATTCCCGGAGCAATATGGCCTTAGTTGCTAATGCTCCTAAAAATGAAATAACAACAACAAAAACAACAACAATGTATATCATTTGTTCAAATTTTGATACTAAAAGTTTATAATTATTAGATAATTGAACTCACCTGGTAATATATTTAAATTCTGGAATTCATGGTCTGTCATAAATTTAATTAGAACAATTTATGACAGCCCATTTTTAAACCTGCTTTGTTTTGCTAAAAGGAATCTGTACTTATATCATGGTATGCATTTCATTTAGCTGAGAGATACAATGGCTACCACCAGACAGAAGGATTACATACATGCTCATGACATAGTTCCATGAGTCTTGTATCAATTTATGGGCATCTGACAGTGTTGCTAATAATGGAACATAAAAACTATGTTTGGGAAGAAGAGTAGAAAAGGAAGAGGGAAGTACCTTGGGTGAGAAAGGAAATAAAGCTTACCAGAGATAAGTTGACCTAAAGTTCATAGCTGGAAATAACATTAGGAAGTGTTTCTAAATTAGAACAAACTTGGCTTATGATTTTTTTTTTTTACAGAGTTGCAAAGTTTCTTACGATTTAGTTGGTTATTTTGTGAGATAACTTTATTAAATACTGTTAAGTTGGATAGCAACATTACCATGAAGTTTAAATCGATCGTGAATTAAGAAAAGAAAACTTTTATAATGAGCAAGATAATTTAGCTCAGTTTTGCAGAGTAGATCCCATATAGTTACAAGCAAGCAAGAATAAGGCTCAACACATAAATAAAGTAACAGAAATATGAAATCCAGAATGATGATTGTGGAGGTAAGTGTCAAATAAAATCTGTCAAATAGAAGCAAAGTGTCAAATAAAATCTGTTGTTGTTATTTGGTGGTTTTTAGGAGCATTAGCAACTAAGGCCACATTGCTCCGGGATATGCAGTGGTCATTCCCTGATCTTTCCGCATCCTCCGTATTTGGTGGTGACGGGCTCAAACCCCGGTATAATCAAGAAGCATGTGCTACGCACTGCTGCTCCTTCCTACCTGGCTACAGAGGCGCCTCAAATAAAATCTATTTTAAAGGTTAGAAATTTGGCCAAGTGTGGTCTAAATTTAGTTGCTTAGCATATTTTTGTCATTCCAAAAAGAAAGAAAAAAAAAGGGAACTCTGTTTTTCTGAACTTGAAAGAAAAAAAAAAAGAAATTTTATCATTTGATTTGTCCAACAAAAATATTGCATTATATCTATCTTAAATGATGATTTACACTAATAAGGTAACAGAATTTTGAACTTGGTAATTTATGGGAAACAAATTATACAAATTGTGTGATGTGGGAAATAATGTAACATAGGTAGTATGAATATTGTATTTAGGTAGGATAGACAAGTGTGCAGGCGATAAAAGGGGTGGGTCATCCTTATTAGAAGCAGCTTGAGTACAATTAAAACTTTCCCAGATACAGAACTTATATGTGCCTGCATATCGGAAGCGAAATAGTTGGATTGAAAGGTAGAATGAGAGTGGGAGTACTCTGCTGACCAGAAGATTGTGAAGAACATGATGAAAGCCTCTATGTGCAGATGGAATGGGCAAGCAAATGGGAATGTCTTATGAGTGATTTTGAGTGGTCCTTTATTGATGGCGCCTCCGTAGCCAGGTGGGCAGGAGCAGCAGTGCATAGCACACGCTTCTTGATTAGACCGGGGTTCAAGCCTGTGACCACCAAATACGGAGGATCCGGAAAGGTCAGGGAATGACCACCGCATATCCCCGGAGCAATATGGCCTTAGTTGCTAATGCTCTCAAATAACAAACAACAAACAAACAACCTTTATTGATTGGAGCAAGTGGTAGGGGAGCTCACCACAGGGGACAAAATTTTTAAATAAACGGGATGATTATTATTTGCATCAACATGTTAGAGATAATACTAGAGGTAAGAATATTCTAGTCCTGATCATTATCCACAAACCAGATGACATAATAAGGCTCACAGCACAAGAAACATTAAAGGAAGTGATCACACAGTCCTTAGTTGAAAAATGAAAAAAGAGGTTGCAGTTATTATTATAGGTAAAGACATGAAGTTTAATTTCAGGAAAGGTGACTATAACAGTTTAAGATACTATATGGCCTCTATCAACTGGGCAGACAGCAAAGGGAGGGTGATTACATTAGCATTATGGACAATCTTTAAAGCAATAGTCACAGAAGCTATGAATGCATATATACCATTAAGAAAATATAGTGCAAAGAGGATGCAGAGATGGATGAATATAGAGCTGGCTAGTCTAAGAGAACAGAAGGAGATTGCATGGAACAGTTACAGAGCAATGAAAGTACTGAAGCTTATGACAGCTAAAAATTTATCTGTAATTGCACCACAAAAAAAAAAAGATGAGCTTGGCAAAGGCTGAGTATAAGAAATCACTAAGAGAACAGAGAATAGGAACAAGAATTTTTTTTATATGTGAATATAAGAAGAAAAACCAAATCAGACTATTGCATAATGGGTGTGAAAAGTCTTAGATAACCCTGTTGATGTTGCTAATGTTGCTAATTGAACAAGTATTTCACATCTTTCTTTACAGATGAAAGACCCTTCATATCGAGAAGAGGCTATGTCAGTGGGCTGAGCAGTATGAAATTAGCAATACTGAAATTAAAGCAGATTGTTTATTAGAAAAACATTTGAGCCTAAAGGCAAGTAAGGCTCCTGGAATTAATAGTATATACCAAATAATCTACCAAGTAAAGGCCTCCATAGCCGAGTGGTCAGGAGTGGGAGTACAGTAGCACACCCTCTTTGAGTAGACCAGGGTTCAAGCCCCTGATTGCTAAATACGGTCGACCTGCCAACCCGCACGAGACCAGAATGGCAGATTATGGTCCATTATGGTATGATAATTCCCTCAACATGAATTGTTGAGGAGGCTACCATCCTGCAGTGAGTTGATAATGGCAGCCGTTTTTTTTTTTACCAAGTAATCTTGAAGGAGATGGTAAAGTAAGTCCACATCATATCCCCAGGGGCTCATATCTGATGAGTATGGACATGGCACACCCAGGCTCCTGAGCTGGATATCATTATTCTTCTCTTTCTTGGTGATTCCTTTCTACTTCTCTCTCTCTCTCTCAGGGTAACTTGGGAATTTTTTTTGGCTAGTGCAGCATAAGCCTAAGGCTTCCTTGAACTACATGGCTAATCATTGTTTCAAAGCTGGTTAAATTGGCCACACACCCTTCTGCACTGATTTTCAAAACTCTTGTAAACATAATAACTGCTACTATTACTTGTAAATTCAGTTGATAAATAAGAGCACATCTCTGTAGAGTTTAGAATTTGCACATATATGGATAATACTGTTGTGACAGAACCTTTAAAACATATACAGGTACCGGACCATTTATCCGGCAAGCTTGAGTCCGGAGGTGACCCGGATTTCTAGATCAAGGCTTAATATATACTTAAAATATAAAATAAACAATGAAAATGAAAGAAATTGTATTTAACAGATACAAATTAATACACTTCTAAAGCAGGGTCTGTTTAATCAATATTAATCCACTAATCTTCATCTGAAGACAATTCAACATCTGGGGTAACAGGTACAGGAAACAAAGAAACACAGGTATTGGAGGTTGAAGGTTGAGGCTCAGGCTCAACTTCACTTGAAAGTTTCTGGTTGATCTTTTAAAATATGTCCTGCAGTTTCTGTTGTTTCATATACTCTGCTTTTCTTTAATGAAAACCTCTTGTATTTTACACATCCACATTATATGTGGATGTATAAAATGCTGCTCACTGATGAAGCTCTTTTGCTCCATTCACCGAATCAGTTCCTCATTCAGGCTGATGCACCTATCTATAGGCACTTTCTCTTCTTCTTTCAGTGCACTGTCATCATCACTCTCATCTGATTTTTTCATTACCATATCTACAATTTCACTATCAGTGAGTTGGAGCACAACTGGAACATCACCATCAATGTTTATACACTCTTGTGTAGTTCACGTGACAAACCTTTTGCATATTCCAATAAATTCTTCACTATTTCTTCCTCACCAGACATACAAAAACCACAAAAATCAGGTTCATCACCGTCAAGAAATAAGTTAGATGGCCATAATTTGTGCGAGCCGTTTATCATAGTATCCTTGGGTACATTGTCCCAGGACTTTGCTGCACTCCAAAAGTGCATCTTTAACATTAAATGCTTTCTGAAATTCTTTTATCCCTGTACCTTTGTTGCAAGTGTCTAGCATTTTCCACAGAAATACATCCCTATACCTGCACTTGAACGCACGAAGAATGCCTTGGTCTGAAGGCTGAATTAGCAAAGTACAATTGGGATGCAAGTAAACAGCACATACATTGTCCTTGACTAGAACTTCAGTAGGAGGGTGTGCCTAACAATTATCAAGCACTAAAATAATTTTGCAGTTATCAGGTAATCCCACAGATTTACAATGAGCCTTGGCATCAGGCACAAAGTTCTTTAGAAACCAATCGGTGAAAATCTGTGTTGTAATCCAAGCTTGCTTATTTGCCTTATAAATCACAGGAAACACCCTGACACCCTTAAATGCCCTAGGATTCTGACTTTTCCCAACAGTGAGTAATTTGCACTTGTGGGTGCCGGCTGCATTGGAACATGCAAGAATCGTAAGTCGTTCCCTGGAATCCTTATACCCTGCTGGTGCTGACTCATTTGTTGTTACATACGATTTCCTTGGTATGTAACACCAGAATAAAGAAGTTTCATCTGCATTGTACACCTATTCAGCTGACAATCCCTCATCAGAAACTAATGGCAAATTCATCTAAATACGCCTCTGCAGTATCGTGGTCCACAAACCTTCAGCTTGCGAATGCCGTGCCTTTTTTTAAATCTGTTGAATCACCCAGATGAATATTCACATGGAGTTGTCAAATTTAATTCCTTGTGAAAAAGTTTAGCTTGGGTCATTATAATGGAATGATCAAGTGGAAACTTTTCACTCCAATGCTGCCTAATCCATTCAAGAAACAATCTGTCCACATCTACACTCTTCGACTGGCGTAAAGTTTTTCGCTTGTCCATTAATTTAGGAACATCACTATAGAATTTAAGTATCTGTTCCTTCTGTTTCTTGATATCATAGAAAGTAGATGTACCAACACCATACTCCTCACTCAAACGCCGCATTGAAGCACCTTTATTGAGTCTCAATAAGTAACTCTACTTTCTTCGATATACTGAGTGCAAAATGTTTCCTTTTAGACATGGTATTAAATGAAAGCTATAATAAATTGGGACATATAATCACATAAATATAGAGGGGCAAGTGTACACAGCAGCTGTCATACTGAAACTGATGTGCAATTGATTGCTATGATCCATGCTTGCTATATTCCGCACCTGCACGTTGTCAAAAAAACAGTCCGCCAGATTTGAAAATAGCCAGTTTCAAAAATACCAATTTTCTGTAAGTCAGATAAATGGTGCAGTACCTGCATGCATATTTACATGCATACTCACAAGAGGGTTAAATGTGATTTCCTTTATTTCTTTTAATCATTGAGGCCTCCTGGTTCCTTACAAAATGGGACTCCAGCAAACAATATCCATCTTTTTATATAATTTTTAGGTTTTTTTTTAATGTGTCTCGACAAGTTGGTAGAATTATCTTTAGTTGTTTATTTTATTTTACAAATTTTTGCATGCTTCCAATGTGCTAGAGGAGTCAAGGTAATCTCATCAAGAGAAGACAAAGTAATCTCAGAAAGTATACATGTTGTTATGATGACTTTCCAAAATATTCTTTCAGAACCAACAGAGTATGGTGTAAAAAAAAAAATTTACATTTGCAATTTCTGCATTTATCACAGATGTTTATCACCTTTGTAATATCTATATTTATCCTTAAACCTGTACCATTTTTAACCCATTTTATATATCTATATAATATCGGTGTAGATACACCATAGATAACTCTTAAGAAATTACGATGGTAGTGTGGGAGGTATCATTTGCTCTATATCTCATATTGTGCTCTTCCTTCACAATGAGTTGCCATGGAATTACACTACCTCGAATAAGTAACACTTCACTAATAGAGAAGACTATTGTTACTTATTCTCAGTGAGTACCACCACCCAGATGGCACCGTTTCAAAGCTATTGGCCTATCATTGGTGGGTGGGCAGATACCCTGGTATTGCAGACATGACAAACAACCCAGTTGTGAAGATAATCACACAGTATGAAAGATGCCAAAAGGTTTATATGATAATATTTAAAAATAACTAAATGCACAAGGCATAATACGTTAAGTGTAAGAGTTTAATATCTATATAATATCGGTGTAGATACACGATAGATAACTCTTAAGAAACTATGATGGTAGTGTGGGAAGCATCATTTGCTCTGTATCTCATATTGTGCTCTTTCACAATAGCAACTCGTTGTGAAGGAAGAGCACAATATGAGTTCAGAGCAAATGATGCCTCCCAAACTACCATCGTAGTTTCTTAAGAATTATCTATGGTGTATCTACACCGATATTATATAGATATTAAACTCTTACTCTTAACGTATTATACCTTGTGCATTTAGTTATTTTTAAACATTTTATATAAGAAAGGTGCAACATACTTTTCAACCGGGATACAAAATGAAATTATTGAATTAGTAGTGAATGCTCTATGCAAAGAAATTGTATTACAGATCAAAGAGTGGTTTGTATTATTCTGTACTGTTTGATTGTACTTTTGATATTTCTTATGTAGAACAAACAGTTTGGTAATTAAGTGCATAAACATTGTCATACGTGACTGAAAAAAGAGATGTGATGTCAAAGAAAGTTTTCTAAATTTCATTGGCTTGGCTCTCACTCACAGACAAATTAGAGACAGTACTTTTATCATTGATTACTGTAGAAGGATTATGTAATGTTGAAACAAAAAAATTAAACATTTTCCAACTCTGGTAATTATAGGGTATCACTCACTTCAGGAAACTTCTCCAACATATTCTAATTATTTCTAATTAAAATTTAATTTAAGGCTTAAATAAAAAAAAATAGGAAAACAAAGTTAACATAGAAGGAAAACGCTTAAAAATAATAAAAAAGAAAATAGAAAAAAAATGCTAACATAGTCACAACTGTAAATTAAATATAACCATGGAGAAGCTTGGGACAAAGCAAAGGCCTCTGTAGCCTAGTGGTCAGGAGCGGGAGTGCAGTAGCACACACTCTTTGATTAGACCTGGATTCAAGCCCCTGATTACTAAATACAGTTGAACTGCCAACCCACACTGGACCAGCGTTGCAGAATATGGTCCATTTCCCTCAGCATGAATTGTTGAGGAGGCTTCTATCCTGCAGTAGGTTGATAATGGCTGCAGTTTACCTTTACCTTTTTATGGAGAAGCTTTTCTCTGGTTTCCCATGCATTTCCTGATATTAAACTTAGTGGAAGAGAAGAGAGATGTCTTTTTTTAACGTAAGCCTTGGAATTTGATACCCAGGAAACTTTTTTTGAAATGAATGATGTGCTGTAATTAATTGCCAAGCCTATAACTGAAAAATGCATGAACAAAGTTGGCCAAACAATTTTTGGTATCACATTCTAAGTTAAAACAACATCAACAACAAAAAAATAAAAAACAACTCTTTCTGCTCTCTTTCCAGGTTTGTTTGACTGAATAATAATAACTTTTAGATATCATTTACAATATCTGACAGTTACATTTAAGATCTTGTTTACATATATTAGAAATTATTATTTCTAATTTACAGTTGTCAAAGCAACAGTTATCAGTGAAGCATAGGAAAATTTAGACATCACTTGAGAAAAGTAATTTCTAAATTATTAATTTTTTAAAATTATTTAAAAATTATTTAGTACTTATAATTTTTTTGTAAAATTTTCAGGAAGTGATTGAATTCAGAATTTCCTCACTTTCTAAAATTTAAAAATCTCATACTTTTTAGGATTCTGAATTTACGAGGTTTTACTGTAGTCAAGCAGTCCAGAATACGGGAATTATAGTTTGGGTGTGCTTGTAACATCTGAACTATTTATCTGTAACGGCTGAGAAAATCTTAAATTTGGAGCTATTGACCAACTTTTTTTTTTTTGCATTTTTGTTATATAGCTGAATAACTCATTTTCATTAATTTTCTGTTCTTAATATTTCATTTGATAAAATAAAATTTTCTTTTAGGTGGCATGTGATTCATACCTAAAGCGACTTCAAAAAGCAGATTTTAATGTATTTGATAGAACGTTACACAGAAGGAATAATTTGCTCCCTGTTATGCTATGGTGGAATAACAAATGGAGTGCCTATTAATAAGTTTCTAGAAATCCTGTAAATTGTATAAAAATTTTGTCTAGTAAATTTTGTGTATTTATTAAGTGGGGTCATTAATTTTGAAGGATTTAATGCAATTTTATATATTTGCTTATAGCTTAGGGCCCCAACAAGTTTAAATCTGGCCCTGGTGCCATATGGATTCAAACATGAAACATATAATGAATGATCAAAAAACATTGAAAATTTAGTCCACAAAAATTAAGATATTACGCTTATGGGGACAGAAAGTTAATCTTCTTTAAAGTAAGTGCCGTGTGTGTGTGTGTGTGTGTGTGTGTGTGTGTGTGTGTGTGTGTGTGTGTGTGTGTGTAATTCCTGTCTTCAATTTTTTTGGGATTCGAAAAATTGAGATTTTCCATATCCAATTTTTTTTTTTTTTTTTTTTTTTTGCCTTTTGAGGTTTTATAGCTTTAGGGAACTATATCTAATGACAGACAGCCACATCCATGTTGTGGCTGTCTCATCTGGAATATTTTACATACCTAAAATTATCTTGCAATCTTGGCAGGGTGGCCAGATGCATTGTCACGGTGCACTTGTCACTGATATGATTCCACTTTTGGAACTGTTTACTAAACACACTGCATTACAGAGATATTTCAACACTTGCAGATAAAAATGTTTGTTGATAGTCTAACCTAGGAGCATACTTGTGGTGCACAACACCCTATAATCAAAGTAAGTGAGCAGCAGCACTTTTGATGTTTTCAAAACTGCTTTTCAGAACTCACAGACAAGTAGTTTTGTTTCTGCTCCTTTTTCAGAAATAGTGGAATAAACTTGATTCAATTCCTTATTTCTAAGTCTAGTTAAAATGGCTTATAATGTACCATAAATTGCCTACCTCTTTATTTGTTTTACAAAAAATCAGTCTTCTGTCATTTCACATTATTTTTTTAACCCCAGGGGCTCACATCTGGTGAGTATGGGCTTGGCACACCCAGGATTCTGAGCTGGGTATCATCATTCTTCTCTTTTTTGGTGATTCCTCTTACTTCTATGTTATTTGGTTTTTTTTTAGGAGCATTGGCAACTAAGGCCATATTGCTCCGGGAATATGCGGTGATCATTCCCTGACCTTTCTACATCCTCCGTATTTGGTGGTGATGGGCTCCTCCTACTTCTCTCTCTCAGAGTACTCAATTTTTTTTTTTTTGGCTGATGCAGCATAAGCCTCAGGCTTCCTTGCACCATATGGCTAATAATAATAATAATAATAATAAATTCAGAATTGTTTAGAAATATATGAAATTATCCTTTCATTAGTGAAAAAATATATTTATAAATTTTGAGATGTGTTCTTGGTGAAAAATTATTGTCCTCAGACAAATAAAAACAGTATGCAATTGTTAATTTTTATAAAAAAAAATTTGCCCCAAAATATGTTTTCAAATAAAAATTAACAATCAAATATAGCACAAAAATGTGGTACTGTGCTTGTGGCATTGAGCATTTAAATATTACATGAAATGAAACTTTTTTTTTTTGAAACTTAACTTTCTCCAGTCCAACTTTCCTAACAGTTAGGTAATTTTTCCTGGTGATTTTAATGTTCACAACTCCAGCTGACTTCGGTTTTCTAGTCACATGGACCCAGCTTGTCAAGATTCCGAGGCTTTTGCAATTACTAATGACCTGACACAGACTGTTCATTTATCTACCCTACCAGAATACCAGACAATCCTAACCATGCAGCAAACACCCTTGATCTTTTTCTCACAAACAACCCTTTCAAGTACATGGTCAAGGTGAGTGGTCCTCTAGGCATCTCCGATCACAACTTCGTGATGGTCTCTTCTCCATGGAGTCTTTCTCTTGTAGCCATTCTCAGCCCCATGTTGTTTAGCACTACAAAAATGAAAAATGGATAATCTCTGAGATTTCAATTCTTCTTTTCCTTCGTTGGATTACTGTTTTAAATCTTCTGATGTTAATGTTTTTATAGATTGTGTCAGTGAAATTATCCTTCTAAGGTGGAAATCCTTTATTCCACACTTCACCTTAAAATCTCATTTTTTAACTAAACCTTGGTTTTCCAATAAATGTGCTAAGGCTGTTCAAGATAAGAATGTTGCATATCACAATTGACTTTCATCCAAATCTCCAGTTTCATTTTCTGCCTATACCAAAGCTTGCAACAACTGTAAAGTAGTTTAAATCTTCTGATGTTAATGTTTTTATAGATTGTGTCAGTGAAATTATTCTTGTCAGTCCAAATGAGATTTTGAACAGGCTAAGAATAGAAAACTTGCTTCTTGTCCAACTGGTAATTGGACATTTTGGTCCCTTTCCAAAGCTGTTGACTGCAACTTTTGCCCATTTCTACTCCCACCTGTTAAAACCCAATGGTTCTTTTGCACCTCATCTAATAATAAAGTGGACCTACTAGCATCCTACTTTTCTTCTAACTCTTGTATTGGTGATCTTGGTAAACAAACTCCTACCATTTCCAGTACATACCATTCAATGTGATCTTCACTCCTGTGATCTTCCATCAAAAGGATGTCAGAAGAATTTTGAACAGTCTTGATGCCAAGAAAGCACCAGGTCCTGATGGTATTTCTCCATTTGTTATCAAAACTTGTGCTCCTAAGCTTATTCCTGTTCTGTGTTGCTTTTTTTACACTTTCTTATTCCACTGTTGTTTTTCCTCCTGCTTTGAAATTTTATTGTATCCAGCCAGTCCTTAAAAAGGGTGACAAATTCCTCCCATTCAATTATTGTCCCATGGCATTCACTTCTACTCTTTCTAAAGTAATGGAGAAATCCATTAATCACCAACTCCTAAACTATATAGGCACCTTCTGATCAATGATCGCCAGTATGGATTCTGTCATTTTTGATCCACTGGTGATATAATGGCTTGTATTATCCATTTATGAACAAATTCAGTGGAACAGTTTGGTGAAATTCAAGCAGATAATCTTGACATTTCAAATACTTTTTTCATGTTTGGCATAAAGGTCTTATAAATAAGCTTCTATCTTATGGTTTTCCAACTGTTTTTTGTAATTGGGTATCCAGTTTTCTCTCTGAACCTGACTGCAGGTGATGGAAGATAGCTCTCTATCTTCTAACTTCTTCACCATTGTTCCTCAAGGTTCAGTTCTTTCTCCCACTGTTTTCATCTTGTATGTTAATGATCTTCTTCTATTGACCAGAAATCCTATCCATAGTTTTGCCGATGATGGCACATCTTGACTTTTGCCGTTACTTTTCTTCCAAACAGCTACTCATTCTGTACAAATCTCAAATCTGACCTACCAGGGAATACTGTGCACACATCTCAGGTGGTGCCCCCAAAACCTCTGTTGGGCTTCTTGACTCCATTCAAAAGACGGCAGTTAGGTTAAGTAATGACCCATCTCCTTCAAACCTTTCCATTCTCTGTCTCATAGTTTAGGCATATGATGCAAGAAAGCAAGCTTATAGAGCATCAGCCAAAAATAAAAAACCTTCCCATTTCACCCATCCGGTTACTACAAATGTTTGTCTATTTCATCCTTAAATTTATTTAAGCAATCAACTTCCACAACAATAGATGGAAGTCAGTTCCAGCAATCAACTACCCGCTGGTTAAAGGCAAACTGCCACACATCTGTTCTGCAACTGTCTTTTCTCAATTTGAATATATGCCCCCTCAGGTTCGTACTCTGAGCAAGCAGAAGAATCGCATCAGCACTGAGCCTGCTCAAACCATTCAAGGCCTTATACACCTCAATCAGATCACCTCGGAGGTGCCTAGTCACCAGATGCTGCAAAAGTAAGAGCACCCCTTTGTTCCTCTCACTAATCTTGTTGCCCTCCTTTGTACTCGTTCTAGCAATTCTACATCCTAAAATGAGGCCTCCAGACCTGTACGCAGTACTCAAGGTGTGGCCTGACCATTGCCTTATACAAGGGGATAATCACCTCCTTGTCTTTGATAGCAAATTTCCTATACAGTGTATCATTGACAAGACTCTATAACCTGCTCTGGCAGCCCATCTGCACTACTCAGAGAACTTCATATCTGCCTTCACAACTACCCCCAGGTCCTTTTCATTCTCCACTTCCCTGAGTGTAGTACCACACAGTTGGTACATTTCTCTTGGGTTACTGCTACCCATATGCAGCACTTTGCATTTGTCAATGTTAAACTTCTGTTGCCACTTCTCAGCCCTTTTCTGGATCCTGTTGCAGTGTAGTACTGTCTTTACTGTCATTAACAACCATGCTAATCTTTGTATCATCTGCAAACTTGGATATTAAGCCTGATATACCTTCATTGATATCATTGATAAATATACAAAACAACAGTGGGGCCCAACACCAAACCCTGGGGGGGGGGCGACTTCACTAATAACATTAGTGCACGAAAAGCAGTGTCCATTTATTACCACTCTGTTTCTGCTGCATGCCTTTTCTGTAGATATTTCCATGGGCACTGTTCTTCTGAATTGGCTTCTATAATTCCCACTCTCTCTCTCTCTCTTCTAAACCAGTCTGATTATGTACTGCAACCAGTCAGCATCTTTTTACTGCCCATTTTCAAACTGGCTGAACCAAATTTTCTTCTTCTTCATTTATTCCTTCAACTTCCATTTTCTGAACAACCTCCCTCCACATGTATTTCCTGAAAATTACAATCTATAGAAATTCATGTCTAATGTCGACAAGTGTTTTCTTTCATTTTCAACCTTTGACCCACACAGGGTAATAAGTACCATAGGTTCTAATACCTTTTCGTGTTTGGGGTTTCATAAAAAATTTTTAAAATAAACAACTTATATTTACACCAGCAGTTATAACAATAGTTTCCTTACTCATGGACCACCCTGTATATACAAGTTACTGATAAAATACACATGTGACCTTAGCTGCCTTCTTGGTTAATTTAAACTACAACTTTTATGTGCAAATTATTTAATGCTAGAACTTCAGCAGAACAAACACTTCCCCTAATTTTATCTCCAGTCCTCAAATAACAAATACTTGATTTGTTACTACCATGCTGAAACACAAATGATGATGTATGTCAGTATGGTAAGCACTCATTCCATTATTATCTCATGTAATAATTTTTTCTATTAATGCCATTACTTCATACTACCAAGACTAATTTTTATTGCTTGACATGATCAATGATATTTTAATTATAAAAGGAAAACTGAACTCAATAATGTCCAAGTGGCACTATAGCCAAACATAATAGTCCTTTTGAAAATATTTATTAATTATACTTGATGATGATGCAACTGTACTGCGCCTTTCATTCATTTATAAAATGTCACAAGTTTGCATTTTTTTTATTCTGGCAAAAGTTTTGCAGCTTAAGAGTCCTACACACACTGCACATGACCTCAGGATTTTCCATGCCAACTTTGGCTACAGTTATGCATCTAAAAAATAACTTATTGTTTTCATATAACTTATTAAATAAATAAATTTTCTAGTTATACTCTGGGACAGCCATATAGGATCAGAATTCTGGCTCTGTATAGGGTTTACAGAGCAGAGAGAATATAAGAACACTGTATGTAGTAGTCATTGGGCTTTTTTTTTTTTTATGAAAACCCTAAACACGAGAGGTGTTAGAACCTATAGTACTTAGTACCGTGCTTGGGTTGGAGGTTGAGAAGATGAAAGAAGATATTTGTTGATATTGGACTTGAACTTCTGTAGACTGTAATTTTCAGGAAATACATTAGCATTAGCATTAGTAGAGGCATTTGATGCAAGAAAGCAAGCTTATGCAGCATCAGCCAAAAAAAAAAAAAAAAAAAAAAAAACCCCACTTCCACTTCACCCCTCTGTTCGTTCAAAATACCTGTCCAGCTGAGCCTTAAACTTATTTAGGCTATCAACCTCCACCACAAGGGATGGGGGTCTGTTCCACCAACCAACCACCCGCTGGCTAAAGGCAAATTTCCACACGTCTATCCTACATCTGTCTTTCCTCAATTTGAATTTATGCCCTCTCAGGTGATTTTTCTGAGCTAGAGGAAGAATCCCATCAGCATTGAGCATGCTTAAACCATTCAAGGCTTTATACACCTCTATCAGATCACCTCGCTGGTGCCTAGTCTCCAGACACTGTAATTTGCAAAACTTAAGCCTTTCTTCGTAAGAGCACCCCTTTGTTACATTCACTAATCTTGTTGCCCTTCTCTGTACTCGTTCCAGCAGCTCTACATCCTTCTTGAAATGAGGCCTCCAGACCTGTATACAGTACTCTAGGTGTGGCCTGACCATTGCCTTATACAATGGAATAATCACCTCCTTATCCCTGCTGGAAAAATTCCTGTATATCATTGACAATACTCCATGAGCTACTCTTGCAGCCCATCTGCACTGCTCAGAGAACTTCATATCTGCCTGCACAACCACCCCCAAGTCCCTTTCATTCTCTACCACTGTCAGTGTAGTACCACAGAGTTGATACGTTGCTCTGGGGTTGCTGTTTCCCATGTGTAGTACTTTACATTTGTCAATGTTAAACTTCATTTGCCACCTCTCAGCCCATCTGCTCAACCTTTCCAGATCCTGTTGCAGCAGCATAGTGTCAGTAGTGTCCTTGACAACCCTGCCAACCTTTGTATCATCTGCAAACTTGGACATTAAGCTTGATATACCATCATCAATATCATTTATAAATACAGAAAACAATAATGGACCCAACACTGAGCCCTGAGGGACTCCACTAATAACATTAGTCCACGATGAGCAGTGTCCATTGATTACCACTCTCTGTCTTCTCCCCCTTACCACCCCTTTATCCATAGCAGCAATTTGCCTCCAATGTCACACTGCTCCAATTTGTGTAGCAGTCTTCCATGTGCAACAGTATCAAAAGCCTTTCTAAGATCCAAGTATATAATATCAAAGTTATTCCCTGCATCCAGTTCTTTTGTGACTGCATCATAGTATCCAATCAAGTTGGTCAGGCAAGACTTCCCCTTAACAAAACCATGCTGTGTCTGAGCTATAACTGAAGTTTTGTCTAAATGATCCTCCAGTGCTTCTTTAACCAGTGCCTCCATTAATTTTCCTGGAACAGAAGTTAAGCTCACAGGTCTATAATTACTTGTGTCAGCCTTTGATCCTCCTTTGTGAATTGGGGTCACATTTGCACATTTCCAGTTCATGGGTTCTTCCCCTAAGTCCAAGGAAGCTCTCATAATTATGGTTAAAGGTTTGCTTACTTCCTTTGCTGCCTCCTTTAATAAAACTGGATAGATCCCATCCACCCCAGGTGCCTTTCTTGTATTTATCTTCAACAATTTCTCCTCCACTTTACTCCCAGTTATTTCAAGATTCTGTAGCTTACTGCTAGAGTTGAATACACCTCTGGCATTCCCCTCGCTGAATAACTCCTCATGTGTGAATGTCGATGCAAAATATTCATTTAGTTTGTTAGCTACCTGAGCAGGATCATCAACAGTTGACCCATGAATATCAAGTGGACCAATCTGATTCATCCCCTTCCTTCTAGAATTTACATAAGTAAAGAACTCTTTGCTGTTTTTCTTTGCATCCCTTGCCAAAGATTTCTCGTAATCTGCCTTCGCCTGCCTAACCTCCTTTGTAACTTGGTTGCATATCAACTTGTATCTATCATAGGCTTCTGTGTCATGTGTTAATTTGTAAGTATCCCATGCATTTTTCTTCTCTGCCATATGCCTCATTAGTTCATCTGACATCCATTTTGGAATAAACCTTGAACAATATTTCTTAGTTGGTATGTAAAGCCTAGTAGCTTCCAAGATAAGTTCTTTGAATGCTTCCCATTTTGAATTTGCTGTTGGTAACATCATCAGTTGGTCCCACTGTATAGAATTTAAATACTGTGTCAGTCCATCGTAGTCGCCTTTACGGAAGCAATAACCCTTCCCTTTACCCCTAATGGTAGTTACCTCTTTGAGTAAATCCCACTTCAGCACACTGTGATCACTGCCACTTAGTGGTTCATTTATCTGCAGATTCTTAATGCATGAAGAATCACTGCTGATAATCAAATCAAGAGTATTCCTCACTCTAGTTGCCTCCCGAACATGCTGATGTAGAAAACAATCATCCAATAAATCCACAAAAGTCTTGCTAGTGTGTGAGTAACCAGCCCCCAAATTCCAGTCAATATCTGGGAAATTAAAATCTCCCATTATAAGACTCTCTGATTTACTGGCCCACTCTATTTCCCTGTACAGTTCCTTATTATACTCATCAGAGTCATTAGGCCTATAGCACACTCCTACTCTCAATTTTGATCTCCCAATGCTTATGTCACACCAAACTGACTCAACACTGCACTGTCCAGCGATGTCGACTGGCTTCACTTCCTTGGTTTTTATATGTTTCTTAACTAATAGCATAACCCCTCCCCCCCCTTCCTATCCTTTCTGTAGACGTTGTACTCCCCAAATTGCAGTTCTGCATCCCTTATATCTGTGTGACACCACGTCTCTGATATCCCAACAATATCTGCCTTTGATGTTTTGAGCAATACCTCAAATTCATCTACTAAACTCCTAGCATTGGTGTACACGCAAGTATACCAATGCCAACATATGAAGAAAGGTTCCAGAAATTGGCAGTTGAATGAATAAACAAGGAAGATGAAAAGTTGGTTCTGTGAGTTTGAAGTTGGACAGTAAATGGATGTTAGCTGGTGGCGGCACGTGTTTGGACTGTTTTGAAAGAGAGAGTGGGAATTATAGAAGCCAATTCAGAACAGTGCCCGTGGAAGTATCTGCAGAAAAGGCATGCAGCAGAAACAGTAGGTCTATGAGACAGGGAGTGGAGAGACTCTGTTAGAGAGGAGTCATTAATTAACCATGGCTTGAACCACAGTTACTCAAATACACGTACTTCTGTATTTTCACAGTTGACCACTTGACTACAGCAGCTATTTTAGAATTATAGAATATAAGAACATTACCTAATTTAACAGTATATGATCTAGAACTATGGTCAACTCAGTCATGTATAGCCTTGCAACCACTCAGCTATACTGCCCATTTTATATGTATATCAATAAAATGGAATGGATAGAATTGTAGTAGACAGAAGACTGTAGCAGAGTAAAATACATTTATATTAAATTGTGTCTTATCAATGAAATGGAATGGATAGAACTGTAGAAGAAGACCATTATGCCATGCCTTATTTTGATTACAGTATATCAAAAGAATCGAAACAATTTATAATTTTTTTTTTTTTTCACTTCAAATCATAAAATACTTTATATATAAACTCACTGCATTACCTGTGGATAAGCAAAGCCTTATCCACAGGGCATGCAGTGAGTTTATATATAAAGTATTGATCAGCAGCAAAGGATACTTGTGTTTTTTGGTGGAAATTTACATGCACAGTATTATTTAAATTCTGGAAAAACAGAGTGCTAAGTGAATCCGCGCTAAGCGAGCGCCGCACTCCCATAAAGTAACATATGTATTTGTGAGTTGCAGTCGGTGCCATAGGATATTTCCTAATCAATAATAAACGGTAGTGAAAAGATGCACAAATGTTGGTCAAAATATTTGTACATATAAAATATTCTGAATTACATACGTATATAATTATATGGTAACTACTTATGTATAAAAATTAAACTTAAAATTCCAATTAAAATCATGAATTTAATTGATCTAAATTGATTTAATTTAATTGATGAATTTAATTATGAAAAATGTGTTGATTTTGGGTTGAACTTTGGCCCTCTTCCAAATAAACTAAAAGGGGTATTAATTTTAAATTCCCCGCAGTTTAATTACCACCCAACAATAAAATCACCGATCCTTCGTCGCTTTGAAACCTGGCATGTTTTTTGCTTCTTTCAATATGAAACTTCTTTTAGGCATTCGTTTCCACAAAAGTCCTGCTTAATCTATGTTATAAACTTGTTGAGAAGTATAACACATAATACCCATCTTCAATAATTTTAACAAGTTCTTTTTTGAAAGTTTTGGCTCCTTGATCTGCACTTGCGACTTCTCCCTAGATTTTAAATCTATTCAACCAGCCCTTACTAGTTTTAAATGGTTCCAATTTTTGTTTTTTTTTTTTTTTTAGGTGAGTTTTCTTCAGATCATCATATAGGTTAATCTCCCTCTCTTTTTTATTATTTATAATATTTAACTTAACTGAATTCTGCATTGGATATTATCTTTAATAAAATTAGTTAGTCTTTCCATTTCAATCCTAATAGCCGGCCTAGTCCTAGTTGCTTGCAGTGGAACAGCTATCTTTCCCGCTGCTAAAATTAATTCTTTATTTTTTTATAATTGTTCTTACAGTTAAACTTGCAAGTCCTAAATTATGGCACACATCTGCTTGTCTTTGACCGGATCGATTCGCTTCAAAACGTCTAATTTAATTTTCGAATTCAGTAGTATTTTTCTTACATTTATAGTCTTCGTACTACGCCCAGATGTTGTTGCTTTTTCATTCTTATTGGCTATTATTAACTCTTCAAAATGTAACTGCGTTGGTTGCATTAATTATGATACAATGTTCAAGTAAACTGTCCATTACACACGACGTCTAATACTGTACTGAGTGATGCGGCAGGCGAAGGCAGATTACGAGAAATCTTTGGCAAGGGATGCAAAGAAAAACAGCAAACAGTTCTTTACTTATATAAACTCTAGAAGGAAGGGGATGAATCAGGTTGGTCCACTTGATATTGATGGGTCAACTGTTGATGATCCTGCTCAGGTAGCTAACAAACTAAATGAATATTTTGCATCGACATTCACACATGAGGAGTTATTCAGCGAGGGGAATGCCAGAGGTGTATTCAACTCTGGCAGTAAACTGGAGAATCTTGTAATAACTGAGAGTAAAGTGGAGGAGAAATTGTTGAAGATAAATACAAGAAAGGCACCTGGGGTGGATGGGATCTATCCAGTTTTATTAAAGGAGGCAGCAAAGGAAGTAAGCAAACCCTTAACCATAATTATGAGAGCTTCCTTGGACTCAGGGGAAGTACCCATGGACTGGAGATGTGCAAATGTGACCCCAATTCACAAAGGAGGATCAAAGGGCGACACAAGTAATTATAGACCTGTGAGTTTAACTTCTGTTCCCGGAAAATTAATGGAGGCACTGGTTAAAGAAGCACTGCAGGATTATCTAGACAAGACTTCAGTTATAGCTCAGACACAGCATGGTTTTGTTAAGGAGAAGTCTTGCCTGACCAATTTGATTGGATACTATGATGCAGTCACAAAACAACTGGATGCAGGGAATAACTTTGATATTATATACTTGGATCTTAGAAAGGCTTTTGATACTTTTGCACATGGAAGACTGCTGCACAAATTAGAGCAGTGTGGCATTGGAGGCAAATTGCTGCTATGGATAAAGGGGTGGTTGAGGGGGAGAAGACAGAGAGTGGTAATCAATGGACACTGCTCATCGTGGACTATGCTTATTAGTGGAGTCCCTCAGGGTTCAGTATTGGGTCCATTATTGTTTTCTGTATTTATAAATGATATTGATGATGGTATATCAAGCTTAATGTCCAAGTTTGCAGACGATATGAAGGTTGGCAGGGTTGTCAAGGACACTACGCTACTGCAACAGGATCTGGAAAGATTGAGCAGATGGGCTGAGAGGTGGCAAATGAAATGTAAAGTACTACATATGGGAAACAGCAACCCCAGAGCAACGTATCAACTCTGTGGTACTACACTGACAGTGGTAGAGAATGAAAGGGACCTGGGGGTGGTTGTGCAGGCAGATTTGAAGTTTTCTGAGCAGTGCTGATGGGCAGCATGAGTAGCTCATGGTGTATTGTCAATGATATATAGGAATTTTTCTAGCAGGGATAAGGAGGTGATTATTCCCTTGTATAAGGCAATGGTCAGGCTGCACCTAGAGTACTGTATACAGGTCTGGAGGCCTCATTTCAAGAAGGATGTAGAGATGCTGGAACGAGTACAGAGAAGGGCAACAAGATTGGTGAATGGAACAAAGGGGTGCGCTTACAAAGAAAGGCAAATTACAGTGTCTGGAGACTAGGCACCAGCGAGGTGATCTGATAGAGGTGTATAAAGCCTTTAATGGTTTGAGCATGCTCAATGCTGATGGGATTCTTCCTCTTGCTCAGAATAATCACCTGAGAGGGCATAAATTCAAATTGAGGAAAGACAGATGTAGGATAGACGTGAGGAAATTTGCCTTTAGCCAGCAGGTGGGTTGGTTGGTGGAACAGACTTCCATCCCTTGTCGTGGAAGTTGATGGCCTAAATAAGTTTAAGGCTGAGCTGGACAGGTATTTCGAACGAACAGAGGGGTGAAGTGGAAGTGGTTATTTTTTATTTATTGATTTTTTTTTTTTGGCTGATGCTGCATAAACTTGCTTTCTTGCATCAAATGCCTCTACTAATGCTAATGAATAGACTTGGGATAAATTCATATAACACAAATATTACAAGCAATATACTTGATCATTTTTTAAAATGTTGATCTCGGAACTACGTAACAAGTCACTTTACTGCAATTAAATTAGCACGCGAGAGAATTTCACTGAGCGTGGGAATATTTCTCAAGTCGGCATGGGAAATGTTTTAACCGTATTTTTATATTCATTTTCAAGCTATCGACTCCATCATATGAAACGATTTCATTAAATACGCCAAAAATGCAATCTGTAAAAGAGCGTTATAGTGATCTGTGACAGCGTTATAGTCAGATACAGGTTATAATATAAGAACAACGTAAAACGAACTGCGTTATAACGGGGGCCTGCTGTATACCGTTTTTTGACCAGCCTGGATTTTTTTTTTAATGAAAACCAAAAGCACAAGAGGTATTAGAACCTATAGTACCGTGCATGGATTGAAGATTGAGAAGATGAAAGAACTTGTTGACTTGAAGTTCTGTGGATTGTAATTTTCAGGATATACACAAAAATATTTGTGTTCCATATCTCATAAAGTTAATAATGCAGTTGAAGTTGTCACGTTGACTGCCAAATTAAATTGATTACATCATTGCAGATATTTATCTGCTGCATCTTATATATATGCTTAATCATCATCATCATCAGCCATTTTCAGTCCACTGCAGGATGAAGGCCTCTCCAGCAACTTTCCAGTTCCTTCTGTTTTGAGCACTGGCCATCCATTTACTACTCAAAAACTCATGAATTTCATCTATCCATCTCCGCCTTTGTCTTCCAGGTTTTCTTCTAGCTCCTCTTGGGTACCATTCTGTTATTTTCTTAGTCCATCTGTCATCATGTCTTCGAGCTATGTGTCCTGCCCAAGACCATTTTAGTTCTTTAGTTTTGATAAGAATGTCTTTTACTTGAGTTTGCTGCCTAATCCACGTGTTTCTCTTCTTATCTAACAGTCTAATTCCCAATATAATTCGTTCCATTCTTCACTGTGTAGTTCTCAGCTTCTCTTCCATTCTTTTGGCGAGTGCCCAAGTTTCACTTCCATAAGTCATGGTGGGGAGTATACATTGGTTAATTATTTTACGTTTCAGACAAACTTGGATATTGCTCTTCATTATGTGACTATATTTCCTGAATGCTATACATCCAAAATTTATTCTTCTCTTAACTTCCAGCCATTTGTCATTATGACAGCTAATAACTTGTCCCAGATAAGTATATGACTCCACCTTTTCAATTACTGCTCCTCCAATCATTATTTCCCTTTCTGTGGCATACTTGTTCATCATTACTTTTGTTTTAGCCATATTCATTTTTAGTCCAATTAACTCTTCTGTACTTATATGTTTGCTTAATATAGCCTAAAACTCTTCTTCCAGTACAATTTCTAGAAGAATGTGCTTAATGTGCATGTATAAATAGTAAATAAATAAATGTATATATATTTATTTATTTATTTAAAGCTTAAATCATAAATCCATAGTACAATAATGCAAATATATATATGGAAACATGTTTTGCTCTTCATGAAGCAAATAGCACAGGAGATCACGTGAAGCTAAAGTTATTAGCTAGCCATTTATCGTGAAATTTATGGGAGTTGCTTATGCATAGATTATTTATCATACTGAAACCTGACTTGATAAAATACATCCTTGCATTGATTTCTATATTTATACCTAGCTGCAATTTATTGGTTTTCAAATAATGAAATTCCCAAAATATCCTGCTAAAACAAAAAAAAAAAAACATTTTCAGAAGTCAAGAGGTATTTTTTTTTTTAATAAGAAAAAATAACAACTTTGCACAACTACAGAAATTATTATAAGAACCACATCAGACTGTACATCTGCATTGTACGTTGATATAGAGGCATAGTTTACAGAGTATTTCCTCTCTTAAAATGTATAAAGCACTATAGAGAAGATTTCATTTATTGTAGATAAATGCTTGAAATATTATATTTTGCTTCACTGAATTTCATAAATGAATTTCTTCTACTGCAACTTTATATTTTAATTTGTTTATATATATTACAAAACTGATTAATCTAATTTCTTTTTCATTTAGTTCTTGTAATTTTCTTATTTATGGTTTTATTCAGTAATACTGTACTGTATTGTATTGCTACTTAATTTATGACAGTAAATATGCTGCCCTTTTTACATGTTTGGGAAAGGTCAGAAGATCAGTTTCCTTTATTGACTAGAGTTATTCTCTGCAAAGACTTATTTCATTTGAGACTATAGTTAGCCAGTTCTAAGTTGAGGCATCACCCCCTCCTACGTACTGTTCATATGAATCAATCCAGACTACAGATAATTTTAATTAATATAAATATTAATTAAATATATATATATATATATATCATTTATATATTGGAACAACAGGTATCTCTCATTTAGTACAGAAACTTGCCATGTTAAACAAAATTAAATGCATTTCGTCTCAAATTACTTTTCAATAAGAAAATGGAATACATGACCCAAGAATATGGGAGTGTTATATTGTTTCTTTTAGGAATACCAGCTTCAACTTTGAATTATATCTGTATACAAAGTTGATGGTGCCTCCATAGCCAGGTGGAAAGGAGCAGCAGTACGTAGCACACGCTTCTTGATTAGACCGGGGTTCGAGCCCGTCACCACCAAATACGGAGGATGCGGAAAGGTCAGGGAATGACCACCGCATATCCCGGAGCAATATGGCCTTAGTTGCTAATGCTCCTAAAAACCAAATAACAAACAAACAAACAAAGTTGATATTTTAATGCATGTGAATCAAAATGACCACTAGGTTCTTACTATATTATAATAACTTAGATATAAAAAAGAATAGCGAAAGCTTAAAAAGCGGTACTCACCTTGAAATTAATCTGCGATGGTTTACTTAGGTAGCGTGGTTAATGTTTAAGTTGAATGGTTAGATTGAAAAATTAAAAGGGAGGGAAGTAGGTAAAAGTTGACTGAGTTAAATGGGCGCAAGGAAACAGAAGTGTACACATCCAATCCTTGGTTGTCATCGAAATAAAAGAAAAAAGAATAATTAAAAACTATGTAATTGGCTTCACCGGATTCACTTACATAGTTTTTAATTATTCTTTTTTCTTTTATTTCGATGACAACCAAGGATTGGATGTGTACACTTCTGTTTCCTTGCGCCCATTTAACTCAGTCAACTTTTACCTACTTCCCTCCCTTTTAATTTTTCAATTTAACCATTCAACTTAAACATTAACCACGCTACCTAAGTAAACCATCGCAGATTAATTTCAAGGTGAGTACTGCTTTTTAAGCTTTCGCTATTCTTTTTTAGTCTATTAACACGGTACTTGAAGATTTCTAAAAATTTCGTATTGGCTAACTTAGATATAATAACTCTTACTTAAGAACCTATTATAATAAGTTCTTACTATATTATAAAAACTCATTTATTATAATGGGCCTTCATATTTATAAAAAATATAGGAAACTAATGTCTTTTAAATAAGCAGTATTTCAAATATTTTCCTCAAAAATCCATTTCACAATCAGGATTTATATTTTAATTTTATTTTTTTTTTTATGTAAACCCCAAACACTAGAGATATTAGAACCTATAGTACTTAGTACCATGCTTGGGTTGGAGGTTGAGAAGATGAAAGAAGATATTTGTTGACATTCAAATTGAACTTCTGTAGACTGTAATTTTCAGGAAATACGTATGAAGGAAGGTTGTTCCAGAAAACGGCAGTTGAATGAATAAATGAGGAAGAAGAAAAGTTGGTTCTGTGAGTTTGAAGTTGGACAGTAAATGGATGTTGGCTGGTGGCGGCACGTGTTCGCACTGTTTTGAAAGAGAGAGCGGGAATTATAGAAGCCAATTCAGAAGAACAGTGCCCATGGAAGTATCTGTAGAAGAGGCATGCAGCAAAAACAGTTCGTCTATGAGAGAGCGAGTGGAGAGACTCTGTTAGAGATGAATCATTAATTAACCTAACTGCCCTCTTCTGAATGGAATCAAGAAGCCTGAGAGAGGTTTTGGGGGCACCACCCCAGATGTGGGAACAATATTCCACGGCAGGGCGGATTTCTGATTTATACAGAGTGAGCAGCTGTTTGGAAGAAAAGTAACGCAGAGAGCGAAAGAGAAAACCAAGTTTTTTAGATACTGAAGAAGCAATATTTGTAACGTGCTTGTGCCAAGAGAGATTGGAAGTCAAGGTAATCCCCAAAAGAGATATATCATTTTGCCTATAAATCAGTGCCACTAAAGATAAGCATAGGAGCAGAAGAATCCTTTTTGTGAGATATAAGACAAGACTGAATTTTAGAAGGGTTGAAATCAACTAAGTTGTCTTTGCCCCTGGAGAATTACCTGAAGATCGGCATTTAAGGAATTGTTAGCAGATTTTCGAGAAGTTGAAGCTGATTGTGCAGGGCAAGGTTTCTTAAAATGGAAAGTAGAATGCAATGTGCTATCATCAGCAAACCTATGGATAGGATTTCCAGTCAATGGAAGAAGGTCATTAATATACAAGAGGAAAAGAGTGGGGGAAAGAACTGAACCTTGGGGGACACCGGCATTAGTGGAGAAGTTAGAAGACAGAGAGAGCCATCTACCATCACCCATAGTGAGCGATCAGAGAGAAAACTGGATGACCAGTTACTAAAAACAGTTGGCAAACCATGAGATGGAAGCTTGTTTAGAAGACCTTTATGGCAAACATGATCAAAAGCCTTTGAGATGTCAAGAGCAACTACTTTTGTTTCACTGAACGTTTCCATTGAATTAGTCCATGAATGGGTAACATTAGCGAGAATACCACCAGTGGATCGACACTGACGGAATCCATACTGGCGATCGTTGATCAGATGGAAGGTTTCTAGGTAGTTTAAGAGTTGGCGGTTAATCGATTTCTCCATTACTATAGAAAGAGTAGAAGTAATTGCAATGGGACGATAATTGGATGGGAAGAATTTGCCACCCTTTTTAGGAACTGGCTGGATATGAGCAAATTTCCAAGCGGAAGGAAGAACACCTTTGGAATAAGAAAGTGAAAAAAGGCGGCAAAGAATAGGAGTAAGTTCAGGAGCACAGGTTTTGAGAACAAGTGGAGAAATACCATCGGGACCTGGAGCTTTCTTAGCACCAAGATTCATCAAAATCCTTCTGACATCCTTTTGACGGAAGACCACAGGAAGCATTCAATGGAGCATTTTGGGAATGGTGGGAGGTGTTTTACAAAGATCATTAATACATGAGTTGGAAGAGAAATGAGATGCTAGCAGGTTAGCTTTATCCTTCGCTGAAGTGACAACAGAACCATCTGGTTTGGACAGAGGTGGGAGCAGAGATGGGCAAAAGTTGCGGCCAATAGCTTTGGCAAGAGACCAGAATGCTCGGCTACCATTAGGGCAAGAAGCAAGTTTTCTACTCTTAGCCTGTTAAAACTCTAGTTTGGACTGATTAATAACTGCTTTTCAATTGTTGCAAACTTTGGTGTAGGCAGAAAATGAAACTGAAGAATTAGAAACAAGCCAATTACGATATGCAATGTTCTTCTCTTGAACAGCTTTAGCACATTTATTGGAAAACCAAGGTTTAGATAAAGGACGAGATTTTAAAGTGGTGTGGGATAAAGGATTCCATTCCTGCAAGAATAATTTCACTGACACGATCTGAGCAAATGTTGACATCAGTTGAAACAGTAATCCGACCAAGGAAAAGAAGGAAAGAAATCTTGCAGGTCATCCCATTTTGCATTCTTGCAATGCCAAACAACACGAGGTTGGGAATAGCCATGAGATAAAGGCTCCATTGGAGAAGAGAGTCTCCAAGTTGTGATCTGAAGTGCCTAAAGGATCTCTCACTTCAACCATGTACTTAGAAGGATTGTTTGTGAGAAAAAGATCAAGTGTGTTGGCTGTATGATTACGATTGTCCGGTATTCTTGTAGGTAAATGAACAATCAGTGCAAGGTCATTAGTAATTGCAAAAGCCTCAGCATCTCGACCAGCTGGGTCGGTGTGACTAGAAAACGGAGGCCAGCTGGAGTTGTGAACATTAAAATCACCAAGGAAAATTACCTCACTGTTAGGAAAGCTGGATTGGAGAAAGTCAAGTTGCAAAGAGAGGATGTCAAAGACTTCCAAGTGATTAGTGGAGTTGGGAGAACGGTAGAGACAACAGATGAATTTGACACAATGAGGTAGAGAGATTTTAAGCCAGAGAAGATCAAAGAGAGGAGATTCCAAATTGCCAAATCTCTGACAGGGAATATCGGAATGGACATATGCACAAGTACCACCTTTGAGGCAAAAGGAAGCATACAGCGAATAATTTGGGCATCTGAGATGAGCAGTAGTTGAATAAACTGATAACTGAGATTCTTTCAGAAAAAGTACATGGGGTTTGGCCGACTGCAAGTGGAAATGGACATTGTTGAGATTAGAATTGAGACCACGTATATTTGTGAAATGAATTAGGAAGTGCTTGGGAGGTTTAGATCTTTTCGCTGATAAGCTTGCTCTATTAGTTTGACAATTCATGGTGTATTCAATAGTAAGAAAAAGTGGGTGGGACATGTTGTATGAAGTAATGAAATTTTTGGATGTGGCGTACACATGGTAAGAATATACCCAGATCCTTGACATAACGTGGTCTTGACAATGCTCCCCGCATACACACTACTCGGACTCCCTCCAGTCACTATCTGGCAGAGTAGAGGTAGCAAGATTATACACTAGCTGATATGGAAGCCTCCTAGAGAGTTACCAATAGGTTTGGTCTGGTGTATTAACTAGCGGCCGGCCTGCGAACACCGTTTTAGAGCTGTACCCTCGAAATGTAAGGAATATTGGATCTCGCCACGATGTTCATCATAACCTCAAAAGTCATCAATCGTACTGCACGATGGAAGAGATAGGGAAGGGTTGACTAGAACTTAGCTCTAGAGACTAAACATGGGTTCCACCACTTCAAGCCTCCAATAAGCAAGTGGTGGTATTGCACCAGTTGATGAGAGTCATCTACCACCTAGTACAGCCTGGTAACATAGAGGGCAGCATTCCTCCATGTGGTGTGGGCGCCACACCTTGACCCCTGCTTACATTGGTTCACACCTGGGTGGTCACCCACCATGTAACAGTCCCTCCATCGTGAAGGTGCAAGCAGAGGATTTGGCTGTCATAGAATGTCCGGACTTTGCCGAAATTGGGTCCACTTGACTTGAGTGTTACCCGAATATCAGTTCCATCAGCATTTTAGACTCCCAGGTAGCAAGTACAGCTTGTCTGGCATATCTGAGAGAATGTCTGTAACAACCTCAAGGACCAAATTCAAATTAAATTCAATTTAATTTGAGTTGCAGAAGTAATAGTTCCCGACCTTACTCGAGCATTCAAACTTCTTAAGTAAGCAATGATTAGACGATATTTCTCCACAAAAACCATCAAGAGATAGTTATTTGTAAACACAATTATACAGATTATTTTTTGGAATAACAGCTATCTCTCATTTAGTACAGAAACTTGCCATGTTAAACAAAAATTAAATGAAATTATATATTTTCTTACTGAAAGATGAGCCTTAACTTAAACCTCGTCTTGACTTAAAACTTTTCACTTATAAAAAGTTATCACTAACGTTTTTCGTCCATAGTTCAGCTGCTTAAGTATTATTTTGTGATAGCTGTATATGTATAGAACCTTATAAAAAATTAGAAAATTTAATTAAAACAATATATATAAAAAAAGAGAAAAATCATTAAAACTCACAAAAAAAAAAGAAATTACTGCATGATTTATTAAGTGTTTGTGTTGGCCTAATTGCTTTTACTGGATATGTGCATTACATCAGTATATTCTACTGGAAGCATGTTTGTGCTTGGTACTGATAATGAATTTTTTCTAAAAAAATATGTTTGATGTACTTTGCACAGTACTAGACTTCTGCTTCTCCCTATAAATTTCCCCGTGACATTCAATCAGTTGATCCAGGTTCCTGCAAACCCATGGATCCATCTCTTCAATAATTGTGTTCTTGACCGATTCATACCAACACCACATGGGGTGGGGACCTCCACTTGAGAACTGGCTAACTATAGTCTCAAGTGAAAGAAGTATTTGCAGAGAATAGGAAACAGATCTTGAAATGCCTCATTAATCACTAAATACTGTGATTTTTTTTTTTATTCTCTCTCTTTCTCTCTCTCTCTAAATTGTGAACTCCTCTGACCTTATGTAGTTTTCTCAGAAAATAAACAAAAGAGAAAAAAAAAACTCATTCTAGTTTCTTTATCGTAATTTGACAAGTGATCTGTCCTTCAGAGTCCTTGTCTTCCTCATCTTCTGAAATTGCTTTAGTCCTCTCCAATTCAAGTAAGTCTTCATTTGATGGAGCTTCACTTTATGAATTTAACAACTTTTTCATATCTCCTTCCTCAACCTCATTGAAGCCATCTTTTGAACCTGACTTGCCAACACCTGTCCTGCAAATCATTCTAATTAAACATTTTCTTTAAATAGCTTGCCATAAATATATAGATTTTTTTTTTTTTTTTTTTTTGGAAAAATTCAATTCTAATGTTATCGGACTTCTCATTTAAGTTGGTCATGTGCATTGCAGAGAAGCAACACTTTGCATGCAATTTTTTTTTGTAATATCTCTCTGCAGCAGGGCAGAAGTAAGAGGTAAATCATTCTTCAAAAATTTTATAAATTCTTCCTTTCTTTGTGTGATTTGAACAGCACAATTCTTGCCTTTTGATTCTCTCTGAGCTATTAGCATGAGCTTTAATGTAAAATCTTCATTTGCTCCTAAAAGAATGGTTAACCAATTTTTTGTCACCAGGCATGGTGTGGACTTTTCCTTGTGGAAAATAAAAATTCTTCCAGGAATTGTTTTCCAAAAAGAGAGAAATCTCATCTACATTGAAGACATGACATGATAATAACCTCCTTTTTTTTGTAATCACAGTAATTGCAAAGTTTCACAGTAAGCTTTTGCTGCCTCAAAAATCAGCACTAACTTCCTCACCACTTAATTTCGAGTTGTGTAGATTAGGTTTTTTTTTTTTTAATGCTCAAAACCATCCAATGCTTGCTTTGAAACCTTCAGTGGATTCATTTTTTAAACCTTCAAAGAGACTATTAGCTTTCCTCTTGAATTATCATTGTGCTTAGCAGGACTCATTGTTGCCTCAATCCAAATTATTAACATGGCCTCCATTTTCCTCATTGTCAAACTATACAAATATTGCAGTTTCATAGCTGATGATTATGGAATTGCATCCAGACCATGCTTCTTTATTTTGTCTTCGTTGTTTAATGTTTAATTGTAAACACAGTAAATTCAGCCAGCTTCACTGAATTAACATCAATCACGTGATAGGCCTTATATTCCTTTAAAATATGAATTGCGAATAATTTTAAAAAATTTACAGAGCAAAAATGTAATAAACAGTTTTCACTGCATGACACAATAAAAGGCTGGTACTTAAAGTAAGGAAAGGCGATGTGATTTTAATACTTTGATTATCAATAGTTTTTTTTTTATATTTTAATACAACCAGCTTCTTAGTATGATGACAAACCTACACAAATTATGAAGAGTGCACACAACAAAACACCGCTGCATATATTGTTATTCTTTTTTTTTTTTTCCCCATATGTTGTATGAGTGTGTAAACAATGACAGCACAATCTAGAAAATCTTCAAATCAATTAAGCTTTTGTTGAATTCGCTTGGTGTGACAGTAGCCATAGTGATGTGTAAATTAATCTTAAGGTTGAAATTAAATAACTACAACCTTTGATCCAACATAGTTGCATATAGAGATTTTCATAGTAAGCACCTTAGCAGGTAAAAAACCATACAAAAATGAAAATTATAGCTCTGCTAAATGAAAGTGCACTAAATAAGGAATACCTTCAAGGTTTAGGCCTAAATGGTTATCAAATGAACTAATGAGACTCGTGACAGAGAAGAAAAATGCATGGGATGCATATAAATTATCAGGCGACGCAGAAGCCTGTAGCAGATATAAGCTAGTCTGTAATCAGGTCACAAAGGAGGTTCGGCAGGCGAAGGCGGATTACGAGAAATCTTTGGCAAAAGATGCTAAGAAAAACAGCAAGGATTTCTTTACTTATATAAACTCTAAAAGGAAGGGGCTGAATATGATTGGTCCACTTGACATCGATGGTTCGACTGTTGATGATCCTGCTCAGATAGCAAACAAACTGAATGAGTATTTTGCATCTACATTCACACGTGAGGAATCATTACAGTTTGAAAATGGAAGAAGGTTATCAAATTGTAGCAGTGTGCTTAATGATTTTGTAATAACTGAGAGCAAAGTGGAGGAGAAATTGTTGAAGTTAAACATAAGAAAGGCACCTGGGGCGGATGGGATCTATCCAGTTATATTAAAGGAGGCGGCAAAGCAACTAAGCAAACCCTTAGCCATAATTATGAGAGCATCCTTGGATTCAGGGGAGGTTCCCACGGACTGGAGATGTGCAAATGTATCCCCAATTCACAAAGGAGGTTCGAAGGGTGACACGAATAATTACAGACCAGTTAGTTTAACTTCTGTTCCGGGTAAAATAATGGAGTCACTGGTTAAAGATGCATTGCAGGATCATCTAGACAAGACTGCAGCAATAATTCAGACACAGCATGGGTTTGTTAAGGGAAAGTCTTGTCTGACAAATTTGATTGGTTATTATGATGTGGTCACAAAGGAACTGGATGCAAAAAATAATTTTGATATCATATACTTGGATTTCAGGAAAGCTTTTGACACTGTTGCGCATGGAAGACTACTGTACAAATTGGAGCAGAATGGTATTAAGGGTAAGTTGCTACAATGGATAAAAGGATGGTTAAGTGGGAGAAGACAGAGGGTGGTAATCAATGGGTGCTGCTCTTCGTGGACTAATGTTATTAGTGGAGTCCCACAGGGTTCGGTGTTGGGTCCACTGTTGTTTTGTATATTTATCAATGATATTGATGAAGGTATATCAGGCTTAATGTCGAAGTTTGCAGATGACACGAAGGTTGGCAGGGTTGTTAATGACAGTAATGGCAGTGTGCTACTGCAACAGGATCTAGATAATTTGGGCAGATGGGCTAAGAAGTGGCAACTGAAGTTTAACCTTGACAAATGCAAAGTACTGCATATGGGTAGAAGTAACCCCAGAGAAACGTACCAACTGTGTGGTACTACACTTAAGGTGGTAGAAAATGAAAAAGACCTGGGAGTAATTGTGCAGTCAGATATGAAGTTTTCTGAGCAATGTAGACAGGCTGCTAGGGCAGGTCATGGGGTTTTGTCAATGATATATAGGAATTTTGCTAGCAGGGAAAAGGAGGTGATTGTCCCTCTGTATAAGGCAATGGTCAGGCCACGCCTTGAGTACTGCGTACAGGTCTGGAGGCCTCATTTTAGGAAGGATGTAGATTTGCTTGAGCGTGTACAGAGAAGAGCAACACGATTGGTGAGGGGAATGAAGGGATCCTCTTACCAAGAGAGGCTTAAGTTCTGCAAATTGCAGTGGCTGGAGACTAGGCACCTGCGCGGTGATCTGATTGAGGTCTATAAGGCCTTGAATGGGTTGAGCACGCTGAATTCTGATGGGATCCTCCCACTTGTTCAGAATACGAACCTACAGGGACATAAGTTCAAATTAAGAAAGGATAGATGTAGAATAGATGTGCGGAAATTTGCCTTTAGCCAGCGGGTGGTTAATTGCTGGAACAAACTTCCATCTGTCGTTGTGGAAGTTGATAGGTTAAATAAATTTAAGGAGGAACTGGACAGGCAATTGGAGGGTATGGTGTGATTTTTTTTTTTTTTTTGGCTGATGCTGCATAAGCTCCTACACTTGCTTTCTTGCATCAAGTGCCACTACTACTACTACCTATAGTTTGTACTGTTAAATAATATATATGTAATAATAAAATTATAATGAAAGATAATTGTTATTGGCATAATTTTTTTATCTACAAGTCAGCCAAACCATAGTCTGGTGAACACTGATTTTTTCCAAATATATATACCATAATTAAAATACCATAAATATCGAAAACTATAATGACATTTTCATCCTCTTTTATTAGTCCAAAATCCAGAGGTTATCTTAAATTCATAAACCACAAAAATAGCAAATATATGATGTTTTTATAATTGCACTATTATTGTTGTTAACATTCACAAAATACTGAAATCTAAAAATAACACACACACACACACACACACACACACAAGTATAATTGCCTACTCCGTGCATATTTTTGCAATCTTCAGTCACATATAAACAGAACCATATTCAACAAGGTTAGTATGTTCCTAAAATTGATTTTAAAAATTTAAGATTAAAACTCCATTGAGTATATGTCATAAAGCAAACAATTATGCAGCAGGAAAAGAATACAGTCAGTGTGCATTATCCTATAGGCAAAAAAGACATCTGCCTAGGGGCCCCTATCAGAGGGGAAGCCTCAAAATCAGTTTCAAAAATTCATTGCTGTTTTTTACTAGTATTTTTAAGTGATTTTTATCGGATACTGAACTTTCTACCTGCCAAGGTCAATGAACTTTACTTGAAGATTAATTTGAAAATTATGGATTTTTTTTTTTCAAAAATGGTTTTACTGATTTTGATGAAATTTTATATTTAGTTTTTCCTTAAATAGTTGAGTTAATTGAAAAATTAGACTGTCGTGTATGTAACCGGTGCCACTGCTGCCCTTATGCTTAAGGCAGTACAGTAGCAGGGAGAAGGTAACCAAGATCTTATCAACCAGTCTTGAGTCCAAGCAGAACTGAGGTGCAGCGGAATAATTCAGCAGTTTTTGATTTTAATGAGTGTAAGAAACCTAAATGAATGGGTGTACAAAACATAAAACTGTAAGGACATTAAATATTGAGTGACAGAAGAACACGGAGAGCTAAATTAAGTTCAGTTCTCCATGTTCTTCTGTCAATCAGCATTGATGAGGCCCCCAAATTCCATTTTGCTTTGGGTCCCATGAAGGTATAACACACCACAGAATGTGGGTAACTGGTGGTCAAGAGAACTACAGTGTTATTCCTACTCTGTATCATTTACCAAACCTAGAAGTTATTGCTTTTGAAAGTAATGACAAATATTTTCAGATAATTTACAAATAAGATATCAAACCCTTAGTTGCTGCAGCACTACCTAAAACAACTCACTCCAACTCTTATAACTTTCCAACTGAACAATAATGTCTTATAATAAATAAATATATAATGTTCTTGTTTATACTCTGGCATGACCACCAGGTCAGTGGAGTTCACAATAAATCATCAATACAAATGTTAATCGTATTTAGCAGTCACGGGCTTGAACCCCGGTCCACTCAAAGAGCGCGTGCTACTGCACTCACGCTTCTGACCACTCAGCTACGTCAGTCATGCTCTGCACTTGTGACTGACTCTATCTGCTACTGTTATTTTTCATAGTTATAATAGTGGCTCCTGAAAACTAACAACTATATAACCAGTACTAAAAAATTGTTCACTATATATTTATTGTAACCAGTCACATATTATATAATCCTATCATCTCTTCATCTAGGTCTAGTTGTGAATCTAGATGAAGAATTTATTCAATATATAGTATTACATTAAATTTTTGGTAAATGTGTTATAGAAATATAATGTATTTTCCAGGTAATAAAATGCATCCACATTTTTTAAGGCAAATTTTCATAAAAAATATTTTATTACATATATTTGAAACACAAATTCACAGGTGCTTATTAAATGAAATATCATCGTAGAACAAAGCTAGAAATATGAATATGGCATTAGGAACAATGTTTGCCCCCACTGCCACATTCATCATTATTAATGTTATGCTCTGAACTTAGTTCAGAGTGCACATCATCTTCAATGCCATGGGTGAACATTTCTTGGACTTAGCGACTGTCTTTTATTATGGTTTCACTAACTCCATTGAATTTTTCACTCATTCGCACACCTGGGAAATTGTTGTCCATTTCATTTGTCCTATTGGTGACAAATCATGATTTGATACCACCATCCATTTGGTTCACTCTCATACATGAATGCTTTAAAAGGTTTGTTAATGCCACACCACTCCAATTTTTAAAGCAGTACAAATTGGAGCAGTGTGACGTTAAGGGCAAGTTACTGATATGGATAAAGGGATGATTGAGTTGAGTTGGAGGAAACAGTGGTTATCAATGTGCACTGCTCTTCTTTGACTGATGTTATTAGTGGAGTCGTCACAGTTCAGTACTGGGTACCTTAGTCTTTAAATATTTATTAACTGTATTGATGAAAGGGCATATCAAACTTATTGTGTAAATTGCAGATGATACAAAGATTGGTAGGGTGATTAATGACAGTATGCTACTGCAGCAGGATCTAGAAAAATTTGATAGATGAGCTGAGAAGTGGCAGTTGAAGTGTAAAATTGACAAATATAAAGTACTGCTCACGGATAGCAGTAACCCCAGAATAACGTACCATTTGTGTAGTATTACACTCAGGATAGTGGAGAATGAAATGAAAAAGACCTGGGGTAATTATGCAGTCAGATACGAAGTTACGAAGTTCTTTGTGCAGTGCAGACAGGCTGCCAGGACAGCCCATGGGGTTAAGTCAGTGATATACAGGAATTTTCCAGCAGAGATAAGGAGATGATTATCTGATTGCATAAGGCAATGGTTAGGCCACATCTTGAGTACTGCATACTGGCCTGAAAGTGGCTTGGTTCTGCAAAATGCAGCATCCGGAGACTAGGTATCTGTGAGATCTGATTGAGGTGTTTAAAGCTTTGAATGGATTGAGTAGTCTCAATGCTGATGAAATCCTTCCTTTTGTTCAGACTACACAACAAAGGGGCATAAATTCAAATTGAAGACAGATAGAATGGTTGTAGGATAGAATGAAGATGTTTGTCTTCAGCCAATAGGTAGTTGATTGTTGGAACAAACTTCTATCAGGTATTATACAAGTAAGTCATTTGATAAATTCAAGGAAGAACTAGACCAACTGTTAAAGGGGATTGACAGGTGATATGGTAAGGTTTTTTTTTTTTTTTTTTTGCTGATGCTGTATAAGCTTGCTTTCTTGCATCATTTGCGACTATTAATAATTGAGATGCCAAATGGCTACAGTTTACTAAGCCTCCCTGGAATTACAGCTAACTCAGTGTTTAATTCAGCAACTCTTCTTTTTTCTTGCCTCCATTATACCATCAAGGGTAAAGAGAAGGGGGCTTTCCCTTAAAGGGGACTATGGGTAAAGAGGAAGGCTTTTGTTTTCATAAGGATGATTACAGTGGTCTCAGATAGTTTTTTAAATTCTATGCAGTAGGGCCAATTAATGATGTTACCAACAGCAAATTCTAAATGGGAACCATTCAGGAAAGTTATCATAGAAGCTACTAAGCTTTTCATACCAACAAAGAAATACTGTTCAAGGCTTATACCTGAATGGATGAAAGAGATGAACTGTTGAAACACGTGGCAGAGGAAAAATGGTGCATGGGATACATATATATTATCAGCTGATACAGAAGCCTATGGTATATATAAATTAGTCTGAATTGAATCACAAAGGAGGTTAGCTAAGGCAGATTATGAAAATTCTCTGGAAAGGAATGCAAAGAAAAGCAGCAAAGACCTCTGTGCTTATATTTAACAGTAGGAGGAAGGGACTGAATCATATTGGGCCACTTGATGTCAGTGGGTTAATTGTTGATGACTCTGCTCAGGTTACTGTTAAATTGAATAGGTATTTTGCATCTATATTCACATGAAGAATTCATTATGGGAGGGGGATGCCAGAAGTTTATCAAATTAATGGGCAGCTAAATGACTGTGAATAATTGAAAGGAAAGTGGAAGAGAAATTGTTGAAGCTGAACATAAAAAAGATACCTAGGGTGGATGAAATCTATTCAGTTATATTAAGGGAAGCAGCAAAGGAAGTAAGCAAACCCTTATAATTATGAGAGTATCCCTGGATTCAGGGGAGATCCCTATAGACTGGAGATGTGAAAATATATCCCCAACTTATAAAGGGGTTCAGAAGGTAACATGAATAATTACAGGCATGTTAGCTTAACATGCCTTTAACAGGAATGCGGTTATACTGCAGTCACAGCATGGATTTGTTAAATGGCAGTCTTGTCTGACTAATCTGATTGGATACTATGTTGCAGTAACAAAAGAACTGGATGCAAAAAAATAATTTTGATATCACATACTTGAATTTCAGGAAGGCTGTTGATACTGTTGCTCATAAAATACTGCTGTACAAACTGGAGAAATGTGGCATTAAGGGCTAGGCTATGGATAAAGAGATGGTTAAGTGGAAGAAGACACAGAGTGGTTATCAATGGGAACTGCTCTTCATGGACTGTTATTAGGGGAGTTCCTCAGGGTTCAATGCTGGGCTCATTTTGGGTGTCAATATTTATTAATGATATTGATGAAGGTATGTCAGGCTTAATTTCTCAGTTTGCAGATGATACAAAGGTTGGCAGGGTGGTAAACACAAACAATCAGAGCAAGCTACTGCAATAAGATCTAGGCAAATTAGATTGATGGGTTGAGAAATGGCAGTTAAAGTTTAACACTGACAAAATCAATTATTGCATATGTAGTAGCAGTAATCCCAGAATAACTTATCAACTGTGTAGTATTACACTCGTGCTAGTGGAAAATGAAAAAGATCTTGGGCAGATATGAAATTCTCTGAGCAGTGCAAATATGCTGCCAGGATAGTTCATGGGGGTCTTGTCAATGATATACAGAAACTTTACTATCAGGGATAAGGAGATGATTATCCCCTTGTACAAGGCCATGGTTAGGCTGCATCTTTAGTACTGTATACAGGTCTGGAAGCCTGACTTTAGGAAGTATGTAGATCTACTGGAACGGATGCAGAGAAGGATAACCAGATTGGTGAAGGGAGCAAAAGAATGCTCTTACTTAGAAAGTCTTTAGTTCTGCAAATTGCAGCATCTGGAAACTAGGCACCTGTGGGGAGATCTGATTGAGGTGTTTAAGGCCTTGAATGGATTGAGTAAACTAAATTTTAATGGCATTCTTCCTCTTGCTGAGACTACATACATGAGTGGGCTTAATTCAAGTTGAGGAAGGATGGTTGCAGGATGGATGTTAGGAAATTTGCCTTCAGCTAGCAGGTGGTTGATTGTTGGAACAGGCTTCCAATGGTTGTTGTGGAAGTTGATGGTTTAAATAAATTCAAGGAAGACTGGACAAATTCTTGGAGGGTATAGATGGGCAAAGTTTGTAGTGTTGTGTTTTTTTTTTTTTTTTCTTTTTTGCTGAATATAAGCTTGCTTCTTGCATCATTTGCCACTACTACTACTATAACATAGTAATATTCATAATACTTGACAGCTGATATTATATTGCAGTCTGTCATATTAAATTTTGGAAAGTTACAGAAACAGCTACTATGTTCCATAATAAAAATAGCAATTTAATAACTTACTGAAGATAAACGTCAGAACTTAGATAAACATCAGAATTTTTACAATTAGGTCATTCTGTATTTAATTTTCCAGTAGTTCAGTGCAATATGCATTTAAATATGACTAGAGCTGATTTAAGTTTTTTTTTCCCCTGTGCTCCTAAAATATCTGTTAATGAGCAGAGCATCAGCTAAGCTCTAACTAAATTAATACAACAAAATTTATCATCTTTGAAGTACGATACTGGCGATCATGATGTCCTTTTTTTACAATTAAAAATATAATTTGAGCAAGTTTTTATCTGTTGTTTCCAAATCCCCTTTTATAGTGATGTTGTATACACATTAGGAGAGAAAACATCTTGGAATGGCTGTGTATACATTACAGTATTGAAAGTTCATCAAAGATAAAAAGTTGCTCAAAGTGTTCTTTTCAGTCACTGTGAATCAAAAAACCTTTTTTTTTGTTTTGTTTTCTTTTATTTATATTCCAAGTTCCTTGGTAATTAGATGTGCCACAGTCTCTATACCTGCCCAGGTTTCTTCTGCAGTAGGAATAATTTCTGTTCTTGGTAGTAAAAATCCAAATATACCTTTATCTCGGAGTTCAATAGAGAAACTATATTTAACTCCAATAATATCATATGCCCAATCAGATGCACTTCCACTTACTGGATCTGAAATGTAACAATCCATAGTTAAATTTAAATTCTAATATGAATTTTTTTAAATTTAAATTCTAATATGAATTTTTTTAAATTTAAATATATTCTTATTTTAAGGGATTAATAAATGAGTGAATATTTCTGCTTCAGTAAAAACAGAATATTTTGAAGTTCAAAGATTCACTTTTTATTGAAATAGAAAAATTCACTCATTTATTCACCCCCCACCTCTTTTAAGCATTTACAAAAAGATCTAAAAAAATTAAGGTAGCAATAATCCCAGGATAACCAACCATTTGGGTAGTACCAAACTCAAGGTACAATAATGAAAAGGACCTAGGTGTAAGTACATAAAGATTATTACTATATTTAATACTACTCATATACATGTGAAATTAATAATATAGTTTATTAAGCAATCACCTAAACCACTATACACTAAGGTGATGTTTCAGGCATCTTGCCGATACTCATCAGACCGTGCTGTTGGGGCGCAGAACAATAGAAAGGGTTACAAATTTGGAAATATTACAATGACAATTACAAAATTATTAATTAATTGTGAATTTTAGGTCTAAAGTATTAAGTTTGAATTAGCATTACAATAGAAAACAGACATTAATTTAAATAAATCCAAATACATAAAGATTAAAATTCTTACCTGCTGACAGACTTTAGGTTTCTGAAGCTGATGCTGCCAAAAACCTGATGTGCATCCTGGCAAGAGGTGCTGCCAGCAGTTAATTTATAGGTGAGAGATTAAGTTCATTAGCTAATAGAATGGTGCCAAGTTTTCTATCCTGGATCTGGTGGTTCTTGTGTAGTGGAAACCTGGACATCAGTGTGCAGGCTGGTTCTGGAGATCTGGAGGGAGTTGTACATGGGCTGCTCTTCCGGATTATTTTCTTTTCCTCTTCTATTTTCTTATCAAAAGGTGGAAATATTGAGGGTTAAATTCTACTTCCAGTTTTCTGTTGATTACCAAGGCTCCAAACATTTTTATGAAGGCTTCTTTAATTTCTTTCTGTTATATTGGTTGCCTGTAAAGAGGATTCTAGTGTTGTTGAAATCTCATGTGTCAGCATATTGAAATGCATGTAGGGCTCAGTCAGACTTTAGGACTCTTTGTACATCTTTTTATGTTCTTTGATTCTACAGTTTAATCTTCTATATGATTCTCCTATGTAAGTGTCCCCACACCTACAGTCTATTTTATAGATAGGACTTCTACAGTTGTAAAGGTTATTGGGCTGTTGTTTTAAGATCTGCTTGATGGAAGCTGAACTCTTGAAAAAATGTGGAGATACCAAATTTCCTAGCTTCTTTTGCTACTTTTGTGCTGACCATGTGCATATGGAGGTTCTTCTGCCCCTGCTGAGTTGTGACAGACTTGGAGATGTCTTCTATGGCTCTGTTAATAACTTGTTGAGGAAATCCTTTCTTAATGGCAAGCCTGGTTATTGTTTGTAGTTCCTGTTGGAGATTTTCTTCTTTACAAATTCTGTGAGCTCTTAGAGAAAACCAATTTTTATTGAGAAAGGATGGCAGGATTTATAGTTTAGGATGATCCCAGTGTCTGTAGGTTTTTGGTAAACATCCATAAGTAACCCTGGGGGTTTTGTTGTGAACCGGACGTCTAAGAAAGGAAGGTTACTGTTATTTTCTACCTCCATTTTGAATTTGATCTTTTGGTGGTGGCTATTTGAGAGCTTCAAAGAATTTCTGTAGGTTTTTCGTTCCGTGGCTTCAGATAGCTATTATATCATTGACGTACCTGCTCCAGAATTTAAGTTTTTTAGGTTGGTTTTCAAGGAATTCTTCTAATTTTGTCATAAATATATCTGCTATGAGTGCAGAGAGGGTGTTTCTTGTGCTGAGGTCAGAATTCAATGACGGCGTCTGTTGCATTGAATGTGAAGTAGGTTTGTTTATTATTTGGATTTTTAGGAGCATTAGCAACTAAGGCCATATTGCTCCAGAAATATGCGGTGGTCATTCCCTGACCTTTCCACATTCTCCGTATTTGGTGGTGACAGGCTCGAACCCCGGTCTAATCAAGAAGCATGTGCTACGCACTGCTGCTCCTTCCCACCTGGCTACGGAGGTGCACAATGTGAAGTAGGGTTTCCTATATAACAGGGGTGGCCAACAAAGTCGATCGCGGCTTTAATTTTGGTCGAGCACAATGAATTTTAAATATATATGAAAAATGTATTAGTCAAAATCTAAATGTGATTATTATTATGCAACAGTGCATATGCTTATTACAAATTCGTTGAACCATGTGACTACTCTTGTCGTCACGCAGCCACTAAGCTTGTCTAGTGAAAATTCATGCAGTTACATTGTGGAGAGCATAGTGTATGTGTCGAATTCTTATTTAGCTTACTTAATATTAATAACTGGACAGTACTTATATGTTAACCTAATATCACTTGATTTAAAATGAACATTACAAAAAAAGAGTGAAACATATCATTTTCAACAAGAGTGGGAACTAGAATACTTTTTTTGTAAAGAATAAAGAAAAATGTTGTTGTTTGATCTGCAATGCTTCCTTGGCTATACCCAAAAAAGGAAATTTAGAAAGGCACTTCAATGTACTCCATGCCAATACCAATCGGATTTTCTGCCTAATAGTGACCTTAGAAAAAATAAATTAAAAGAACTTAAATCCAGATTATTCGCACAGCAAAATTTCTTCATGACACCTAAATTTACAATCTAAAGCAGTAACTGCAGCATCATTTAAAGTGAGTCATCTTCTTGCAAAAAAATGTAAACCATTTTCTGATGGTCAGTTCATCAAAGATGCATTTTTAGAAATAACAGATTCTCTTTTTGAAAATTTTAAAAACAAAAATGAAATTAAAAATGCTCTTCAAGATCTGCAATTATCTCGAAATACTGTGATGCGATGCATCAAAAAAATGAGTAAAAATGTGAGTGAACAATTGCGTGCTCATATTTCTAATTGTGTGTTCTTTTCTTTACAACTGGATGAATCTACAGACATCAGTGATACAGCTCAATTGCTCATTTTTATTCGTATGGTTTTTGATGATTCTGCCACAAGAGAAGAACTGCTGGGTATGGTTTCATTAAAAGAAAGAACTAGAGGTCTTGATATATTTAACACATTCAAAAATTTTATCGAAAAAATTAAATTACCACTATTTAAGATCATATCAATAACAACAGATGGAGCTAAAGCAGTGATGAGGCATCTTAACAGATTCATCGCATTGTGCCAAAAAGATGATGAATTCCCAGATTTTTTGAGTTACCACTGTATCATCCACCGACAAGGGAAATATGTTTGCCAGCAAAAGATTAAATACTAAAAGTGTTATGGACATAGCTTTCAAACTCATGAATTCCATCAGTGGACAATCTCTTCAAAGGAGACTTTTCAAAATGCAACTCAATGAAAATAAACCAGATCTTATATTACACACAGATGTGAGGTGGCTGAGCTGGAGTAAGTTTCTACAGATTTCGAAATTTGCTGAATGAAATTAAAAAATTTGTTGATCAAAGGGGAGATGATTATCAGCAGCTACAGAGTGGTTGTATGATCTGGCTTTTTTGGAAGATTTTACCAGTAAATTAAGTGATCTGAATTTGGAATTACAAGGAAAAAATAAAAATGTGGGTGACATGATTAGTAGTATTTCTGCATATAAATATCAATTTGGCAATGGCTAAGGATCTCAAAGGGAAAAAAAAAAAAAAAAACCGATCATTTTGCAAATATGCAAGATAATTTGCAAAAATATCCTGTTTTTGAATTTAATAGTGAGAAATATATTTCTGAAATTGAGAAAGTTGTGGATGTTTTGAAACCAGATTCAGTGATTTTAAAACAATTGAAGACATTGTTAAATATATTTCTTATCCATTTAATGTCGACTTAGATACGAAACAAATTGCAGAAAAAAAATCACTGAGATTTTTCACATGGAAAAAATATTACTTGAAAATGAAATTATTACATTGCGAAACGATATCTTCCTAAAAGCCAGGTCATCAGAAAAAGACTTTTGGAAATATGTTTGCCGATACCCAAATGTAAAAAAATGCAGTGAACTTTTAAATTCCTGTTTTGGTTCCACGTATCTATGTGAATCGGCCTTTTCATATTTGAAACAAACAAAGACGAAGAATCACTCTACTCTCACAGACTTGCATACAGAAGATTCTTTACAGTTGGCCTTATCACAGTATATCCTCGATTTTGAAAGCTTGGTAGATGATATGAAGGCACAAACTTCACTACTTCATTACTAGGGATTCTAGTAGTGGGGTCATACGACCCCACTACTAGAATCCCTAGTAATGGGGTCTTTGACCTGTGACACTACTGTGTGCAACCTCCGGCCCGGGAGCTGCACACAGCGTGTCTGAAAATCACAAAGCATCCTCGCAATGCGATCCAACAGGCCCAGATAGTAGGGAACATACACTGTGGTAAGCGGTACAGGTCGAACTACCCGATTGGGCTCTTCCTCTCTATTGTATTTATCAATGACCCTCTGGGGGTAACCGCACCTCATAAGATCCATCATTATTTGCCTAATTTCCTTCTCCCCCTCCTCAGAGGTGCTGCAATGTGTCCTCACCCTACCCAAAAGTGCTCTGGCCACACTATTTTTATGTTGGGCAGTCTGTGCCATCCTATAATGTGTGTACTGGCCCCTACACATTGGTTTCCTATAAACCTTAGTTCTAAGTCTGGGGCCTTCCCTATATACCATAATGTCCAGAATGCTTTACGAAAATCGCGAAGCATCCTTGCGAGGATGCTTCGCGATTTTCAGACATGCTGTGTGCAGCTCCCAGGCCGGAGGTTGCACACAGTAGTGTCACAGGTCAAAGACCCCATTACTAGGGATTGTAGTAGTGGGGTCGTATATGAGATCACATGCCCGGATCGTGGGGAATGTTACGTGGGGGAGACAGGATGGCGTCTCAAGGACCGTCTGGGGGAACATTCAAGAGCGATACGGACCGCAGAACTCAATAAATCCGCCATTGCCGAGCACTATTGGGAAAAACAACACTAGATCTCCCCCGACAACGCTGTCATCCTTGACCGGGCGCATAGATTCTGGGACCGCACGTGGCTGGAAAGTCTGTGGATTGGATCCTCTGGCAACAATAGCATGAACAGAGACAGGGGAGTTAGGCTTCACCCCCTTTTTGAGGCGGTGGTTTTTGCCAGAGATAAACGTTTTAGTTTTCCACGTCCCCAGACCACTTCCGGTTCTGGTACAAGTGAAAGGAATACCGAGTATGCGCCTGGTCATCCACGTGTGCCGTGAACCTGGTACTTAAGGATGTGTCGCTTTAATATTCATTATTGCTGAGGAAGGAGGTAGACACCTCCGAAAGCTTTAAGTGTTTTTATAGATTTTAAATTTATATTTTAATGCATTGTAACTTATTTACTTATTTTATTTTATTTTTGTTGTAAATTAGTTTTTTGTAAATAATCATATTTTTTGTAAATATTATTTTACAGTCTTTTGTATCATTTTATTTTATTCTATTTTATTATTAAATCAGTTATAAATGGTTGGTGTATATGTTTAAATTTGTGGTATGAATAATCCCAACCTTAGAGGCCTTATTGCAGATATAACAAGATTAGTTGTGGGCACAAAAGGGTAATTCTTACCTGAAATACTTCAGTTCTGTAAATTGCAATGTCTGGAAACTAGACATCTATGTGAAGACCTAATATAATTGTTTAACTCTTTTAAAGAGTTCAGTAAATTAAATGCTGATGGCATCATTACTTTTTTTAATTTAAATTTGTCCCTTTAAGTGTGTTGTCTGAGAAAGAGTAAGGATGCTATCATGGTTGAGTTTACTGAATCAATTTAAAGAAAAGAAAGTGTTTGAAGCCTTAAACACTTCGATTAGGTTTCCTTGCAAAACTGAAGTCTTTCTTGGTAAGATTATCTCTTGGTGTCTAGCTAATCTTGTTTCTCTTCTCTGCATTTTGTTCCAGTAGCTCCATATCCTTCCTGAAATGAGGCTTCTAAACCTGTATGCTTGTTATGTTTGTTTGTTATTTGGTTTTTAGGAGCATTAGCAACTAAGGCCATATTGCTCCGGGAATATGCGGTGGTCATTCCCTTGACCTTTCCGCATCCTCCGTATTTGGTGGTGACGGGCTCAAACCCTGGTCTAATCAAGAAGCGTGTGCTACGCACTGCTGCTCCTTCCCACCTGGCTACGGAGGTGCCCTCCTGTATGCAGTATTCAAGATGCAGCCTAAAAATTGCCTTATACAATGGGATAATCACCTACTTCTCCCTGCTGGAAAAATCTTGTATATCACTGACATAACCCCAGGAGATGCCCTAGTAGCCTGTTTGTACTACTCAAAGAACTTCATCTCGGACTAAAATTACCCCTAGGTGTTTTTTGTTCTTCACTCCTCCCCCCCCCAGCTTTGCTGTGGCAGAAAGTTACCAAAATTTGCATAGAAATTAGACAAAAGGAATGGACGAATGAAGTGAGAAAAGGTGACATGGGTTGCATTTAATATGGTTTTTTTTTTCTTGATTGACATTACATAAGCTTACTTTGTTGCAATATTTTGTCAATGCTATACCAACTTATGACTTAAGGGTACAATGAAATCAAATATATTCATAACAGCAGCTCTTGAACAGCCCACTGAACATGATGTTTTAGGAAGTGAGGAATTACCAGTTTACAAGTGCCGCACTCAATATTTCCTTAGTTCACCTTTTGTTACAGTGAAATACTTCATCAATTTTTCAAGGCTTTATGATAGGGTGGGGTCCCACTGTAGCACCTCCGAGGACAGAGATAATGAAATTATTCGTGTCACGGCAGACCTCAAGAAATGCGGCTACCCCAGAGGGTGTTGGACAGAATTATTAGAGGAGAGGAGTCCACCCGTACTGAGCCGTTCGCCCCTGTGAGCACTGCATACATTCCCTACTATCCGGGCCTTTCAGACCACATTGCACGAGTAATTCGGGGGTGCCAGATACGCTGTGTGCAACTCCCGGGACAGAGGTTGTACACAGTGATATCTTGTGTCAAAGACCCCATAACAAAAGAAGCCAACAGTGGGGTGGTTTATGAGATTAAATGCCCGGATTGTGGGGTATGTTATGTAGGTGAGACGGGGCGACGACTGAAAGACCGTCTGGGGGAGCATATGAGTGCAATAAAGTCCGCAAATTATGGGAAGTCTGCCGTGGCAGAACATTTCTGGGAGAAGCAACATCAAATCTCCCCGGAGGATGCTGTCATCACGGATCATGCACAGGGGTTCTGGGACCGTAAATGGCTTGAGAGTTTACGTATTGGGGCAGCTAGCAATTCCATTAATAGAGACAAGGGTGTACGTTTATATCCCCTCTCGGAAACCGTGGTTCTTGGGCGAGATGAACAGTTTCAGCTAGCGCGCTCACGAGCCATTTCCGGTTCCGGTGCATAAATGGGAAATTCCGGCCTTACACTCGAGGAACCATGTCACAAGTGCCGTGGATCTGCTATTTAAGGATGTGCCACACAGCAGAAATATGCTGTTGAAAAAGGGGATCGCTGTCTCCGAAAGCTCCAGTTGTTACGGTATTTTGTTAATTGTTTTTATCGCTTTTATCATCATATTTTATATTTTTGTATTTTATTGTAAATTAAATCACATCAGTTTTAGACTATTATATATTTTATTTTATTTCATTTCATTCACTCGTATTTTATTTTATTGTAAATAAAGTGTTTTAGTTGGAGGATTGGAATTTGTTTATTTGAATACCGGCTGGTGTAAAGTCTAATTGTTCAATATGAATTGTCCCAGCCTTGTAGGCCTATTTAGAGATATACTTCATTTTCCTCTACTGGTGGAGAAGTCACCATATTTTGACGACCACTGAGAATATAATATATAAATATATAACAATTAGAGTGATTAACATTGCCATTGTATAAGTAAACATTTTAATATGTTTAATTTATTGGATTGCCATATGTTAATTTACGATATAAACATATGTGTCTTATGTCTAACCTCATAAAGGCTCTTAGAGGTTAACCTATAAACAGTTCACATAATTCCAACTTCTGTGAGATACCAAGGTTTTTACTACAAAGAAACTTATGGGCTTTACTTACAGAGTGTTTGAGCAGAAGGGCCATATTTATATTCTTGTCCATGCTTTGCCTCCACTGCAGTTACTGCTGCCTTTAAAATTCTCATCTAGAAATATAATTCATTACTGTAGTTATTTATTTATTATATTATTTTAATGCATTATTAGGCTAATCATGTAATGTTGATCTCCATCCAAATAAATCAAATTAAGCATTGTAATTAAGAAGAATTTAAAATTAGCATTTGCCATTTTTCAAAAGCAAATATGGCTAAAACCCTTTGACTTCCTTATGAAGAAGATGGCATCTAGAAAAATAGACAGTTTTAAATTGATGAAACTATTTTATTTTATGTAAGGTACACTTAATTTTATTTATATAAGTATTTTAACTAACTATAAAACTGTTTTGTTTAATAAATAATTTTTTCTGCATATAAGATTTATCTTGTCTATGAAAATCCTCAGATGAAATAATGAGACTTTTTGACAGAGAAATAAAATGCATGAGATGCATATAAATTATCAGATAATACACAAGACTATGGTAGATATAAACTAGTCTGAAATCGAGGCAAAAGGGAGGTTAGGCAAGTTGAGGTAGATTACAATAAGTCTCTGATAAAGAATGAAAAGAAAAGCAGCAAAAAATTCTTTGCTTATATTAACACTAGAAGGAAGGGGTTGAATCACATTGATCAACTTGATATTGATAGTTTAACTGTTGATGATCCTGCTCAGGTTGTTGACAAACTTAATAGGTCTTTTGCATCTATATTCACTCATGAATTTTTTTGGGAAGCAGATGCCAGAAGCTTATCAAACTGTAACAGAAAGTTAAATGAATTTGTGGTAACTGGGAGAAAAGTGGAAGAGAAATTGTTGAAGCTAAATATTAAAAGGGTCACATGGGGTGGATGGGATCTGTCCAGTTAAAGTAAGGGAGGCAACAAAGGAGGTAAGTAAACACTTAGCCATAATTATGAGAGCATCTTTGGATTCAGAGGAGGTCCCTGTGGACAGGAGATGTGCAAATGTAACCCCAATTTGCAAAGGGGGATCAAAAGGTAACATGGTTAATTACAGACTTGTTTGCTTAACCTTTCTAGGGAAAATAATGGAGTCACTAGTCAATTACACTGCAGTCACAGCATGGATTTGTTAAGGGGCAGTCTTGTCTGACTAAACTGATTGGATAATATGATGGGGTAACAAAAGAACTGGATGCAAAAATAGAATTTTGATATTATATACTTAGATTTCATAAAAGCTTTTGGTACTGTTGAACATAAAACACTGCTATACAAAGTGGAACAGTGTAGTAGTAAGGGCAAGTTACTGCTATAGATAATGGGATAGTTAGGCATGGCACTAAAACCTGGAGTACCTCAGGTTTTAGTGCTAGGCCCATTGTTGTTTATTATCAAGAAATATTAGACAGATGGGCTGAGAAGTGGCAGTTAAAGTTTAACATTGACATACAAAGTACTGCATATGGGTAGCTGTCATCCCAGAATTGTAATCCCCAATTCTGCAAATTGCACTATCTAGAGACTAAGCACCTGTGGGGTAATCTGATGTGTTTAAAGCTTTGAATGGGTTGAACAAGCTCAGTGGTGATGGCATTCTTCCTCTTGCTCAGACTATATATGAGGGGGCATAAATTCAAATTGAGGAATATGGTTGCAGGACAGATTTATAGAAGTGTTCCTTCAGCCAACAAATGGTTGATTGTTGGAACAAACTTCCATCTGTTGTTGTGGAAGTGGTTAGTTTGAATAAATTCAAGGAAGAACTAGACAAACTATTGGAAAAGATGGACAGGTGCTATGGTTTTTTTTTTTTTTTTGCTATGTTTTATAAGCTTGCTTTCTTGCATCATTTGCCACTACTAATATTCTCCATTAATTTTTTATTAATATCCTCTGATATTTTCTGCCATTTGGTATTCAATGCAGCTACTAGTTCAGGTTTGTTTGTTTTTTGGGGCAGTCTCTCCTCATGATCTAATTCATTCTAGAAATCCTATATAGGATTGAGGTCAGGACCCTGGGCTGGCCAGTCCAACTTTCATCTCTCATGTCCTCAAACCAGTCCATCACAATGCAGATAATATTACATGGAGCATTGCCCTACTGATATAGATATGGGATTTCTCCAACGTGCTATAAAAAATAGGCAGTGCATTATTGTCCAGTGCATCTAGTAGATAGACCTTGGAATTTAGAATAGAATTTGGAATAGACCTTGCTGCTTTTGTCAACCTCAGTGCTGAGATGATACAGTCTAGGAGGTAGTTTTTCCCAGGTATACTTGCTGCACACCCATGCACAACAGATGGTAGACCATGTGCTGTGACAGACCACTCCAAAGTACAGCTTTGCAATTGGTTTGCAGACCAAGAACAACAGGCCTTACACCAAGCTTGATGACGTATGGAATTAGGGTGATTAGCTGCATGACTGTGATAACCGACACAATGCAGCTCACTATACTGGTACTGACATGTGTCCCAATCATGTGACTGAAGGCTTGTGTGTGCTGTGACAATGCCAATCAGCAATTAGGCAGACAGTTCTTTGCAGAGCTCTTCTGTCAGCCTTGGATGTTTTCCAGGTCTTTTTGTGACAGTTACAACATCAGTCCACCTCCGTTTGCAGATCATATCACCAGTCATTGCCCTAGGGATCTTCATTTCTGTTGAAATGTCATGTAGAGACTGATTACTTATGTGGCACTCTTTTGTCATTCAACACTGGAAGTCTATTAACTGAATCAATCATGCATCTTGCATTCACAATTTTAGTACTGTCTTCTCAAAGGCAAGCCCTACGACCATATTTATAATTTTATGATATGTGGTGCTTGAGTAGGACATGAACAACTATCAGTGGAAGGGTATCTGGACATTAATGGTAGGATAGTGTATGTGAATGAAAGGGAAAACAATTTTAGGAAAGATGAGATGTTTATCTTTTAGGAAGGATGTTGATCTGTTGGAACAGGTGCAGAGGGTAACAAAAGGATACACTCACCAAGAAAGGCTTCAGTTCTACAAATTGCAGTGTCTGGAAACTAAATGCCTCTGAGGAGATTTGAGTGAGATGGTTAAGGCTTTGAATTGATTGAGTAAGCTAAGTGCTGGTAGTATCCTTCCTCTTGCTAAGACAACACACAGGAGAGAGCATAAATTTAAATTGAGGAAGGATGGTTGCAGGATAGATTCCCAGAATATGGATACAGGATAGATGCCCAGATAGTTGTGAGAAATTTTCTTTCAGGTAGTGGGTAGCTAATTGGTGGAATAAATTGGTATTGAGGAAGTGAGTAATTTAAATAAATTTAAGCAGGAACTACACAGATAGAGGAGTTAGACAGGTGATGTGGAAAGCATCTTTTTTTGGCTGATGCTGTATATGCTTGCTTTCTTGCATCATTTGCTACTACTAATACTAACTTCTCTGTATATGTTTTTAGGCATTTGCTGTTATATGACAAGAAGTTATTAAGTAATTCATAATGTTATGAATGCTTACTGGTCACCACCCTGTCAATCAAGTTTTGCATTAGCATATCACTACTCAGTGTAGCCAATGTCACCACTTAAATATAAAGAGGTGTGTTCACATATCAGTCCCTCATATTACATGTCAGTCCTTCATTAACGATAGCAAAGGTGGCTTGGGCATCTCCAAATGGCAGCCTGGTTTAGTTGCTACTTGGAAATCTAAAACATTGATGGAACTAATATAAAATTCAGGTTACATGTGAGCTCTGTGTGCACAATTTCAACAAAGTCTAGTAATTCTCACTAAATTCTTTGCTTCTACCTTTGCTTTAGTGTTCCTTAATGGTATTATAAATGCATAGTATATGAGATGACCACTCAGATATGAACCAGTGTAAGCAGGTATTAAGGTGTTGTGACCCTTCCCCTTTCCCCACATGCACCCAGAAGAATGACAAGCTTCATATTACTACCACTTTGCTTAATGGTTGCATAGTGATCAAAATATGTTTGAACTCCAGAGAAAATATTCTTCTATCTCATAGAAGAGATGGGGATATACATCCCAGTTGAACTAGGCCAGTCGTGGATATTTGTTCCACTAACCTGACCAGTTGGTGAAAGTTTATATAAATGTTTTAGAATTTTGACAGCTGCATACAGAGAAGGGAATGTAGTGTAACATTAGCAAAAATTTTGCCCTACATCTTGCAATTACTTCATGTATATATTAAATTATATATTCAGTATATAAATCAATAAATTTCTCTATTTATACTCTGCAATTTCTTTATTTCATTACTAAGAATTGTCTGTTTTTATTGTTTTATTTTAATACAGGTAATTCTCAACTTTCCGAGTTAATTCATTCCTAGTGTTTGCTCGTAAAGCAGAAATTTATTTCCCATAGACATAATGTTAAAAATAGGGGTTATGTTATCAACAATGAAATTAGTTAGCTAATTAGTTTGTTTAAACAATGATTGACTTATCCAAAGAAATGAAAACGTATCCTGTAAAATCAAGCAAATTATAATAATAGAGAAATTATTTATGACTTACAAATGTTAAAGAATGTTTATTCTTCATCATCATCATTGACTAAATGCACACTCATTATTGGCTTGGCACTCGTTGGTTTGTTGCACAAGGAGTTGTCTTCTTCAGAAATGCTTCAAGAGGTGTTTATTTCCAAGATAATCTTCTCTTTTCTTTATAAATTTCAATAGCATGCATAAGCATTATTTAATGGAATGCACTAATTGCAACTAATACGATTTGTGCGAAGTAACAAGTTTACGAAGCTTAAAAAAAAAGGAATGAAGAGAAATTCTGAAAACTTATGTTTTTTATATGATTAAAGATTTCAGTAAAGGGAAAACATATTTCACCATAATAACATAACAAACCACACAATTCCAGCTATCAGTATTTTCGTAAATGCAATAACATTGAGTTTACTATATGTTTATAATTGTTTGCATTAACAGAAAAGCCCAATAAACCGGAAGTGCAAATTGTTTTTATTGTTTTATGGTCGTTACTTCCAGAAATGTGCTTTGGAAAAATATCACAAAGCTGTTCAAAATTGGTTCTTAAACATATGATAACGTTGAAAGTGTAGTGCATTTAATGATTTGAATTGGTAACTAAATACAATTTACACTATAAAAACGACCTCTTAGGGAGTTATATAGCGAAAATTTGAACTTCCAAGGTCGTGGAATGAATTACCAAAAAACAAGGTGTTATTGGGTTCACATTACAATATTTTCGCAATACGATGATAGCAGATTAATATCGTAAAGCGCGGTACACTGCATTGTATAATTACACGCATGGTTTGAAATGCAGTATTTATGAATGTTTAGCATTCATTTTTTTGCAATTAATGTTCATATTTTCGATTTTTTTGATACTTGATACTTTGAAAAAAAAAAAAAAAAAAAAATTCGAAAACCCGGGAACTCATAAAGCGAGAACTGCCTGTATTTTATTGAGGATTAAATACAAAATAGATCTGAAGTCACAAGCAATCCAGAAAAAAAATTGATTGAAAATGTCATTTTAATGACTTTTTTTGAAGAACTGCCTTTTACAAAACAGTTGAATATGTAATCTAATGTCAAAATTTTTCATGGAGGCCATAATGATGCCACATCTGTCTTCAAAATACAAGGGTAAACTGAAAAGTAATAGAGAAGTAAATCAAAAAGAAAAAAGTATCATTTTTCTACCTACACTTCACCCCAAATACATTTCAGCAGTGCTTAACAAGATTTTATGTACTGTTCAGGTCAAATTCTTTTGACTGACCATCTCTTCATTGGAGTCATCTTTCAAATCTCAGTGATAAAATTCTTGCCAACGTTGCATTGCTGCAGTGAGGTATTGTGTTAGCATGTTGAAGCAACATTTCTGTATTGCCAGTCCTTTTTCCAAAAATTCAGTGTGGGATAACAGTCATAGAATCAAAAAAAAAAAAAAAAAAAGAAAGTCAATGTCACTTTGCTGGCTAATGATTGTACCTTAAATATTTTTGGACATGGAGATGTTTCATGGCAGAATTACTTGGACTGTCTCTTGTTTACTGGATCACAGTGGTGAATCCAATATTCCAATTCACCTCCAGTCACTTATTTGTTGATAAATTTCGAAAATGTTAGACCTGTAATTTCAGGCAGTCAGAAAATCAATAACTGCCTGTTAAATCAGATATTCAAAGATGCTTCCATTTACAAATAGTGTTACCTGTAAACAAACCACACAGAAACATTACTGTGCATGTACTAACTAGAAACTATTAGCCACCTGGAGAACCTAGGTGGAACTTAATACACTATCTACCTGCATGAGTGTCTGCAAGGTCTGGTGCAACTATTTTTCAGACTTTTCCTACCTAACTTCACCTTGCTCACTAACCAACTGATATCGGGCAATGGAGAGAAAAAAAAATAGATAATATAAAAACAATTATTTTTTATATTTTACAGTACAGAATACATATTAGGTTATACTGTACATATACTTTGTATATCCCACTCAGTCTAATTAATACACAATTATTATTTTTTTTTAAATTGACTTTTTTTTTTTTTGTTTCAATCTGTCCTGTGCATTTTTACAAGCTAGATTGCAAATATTACTTATTGATAAAGTCTGCATTAATTCTGCTTCCTGGTTTTTGAGCCACTGAATACACTTCAAGGGTATGCCTTCAGCTTTTCAGTGGTTTATAACAGAAGAGGAAAGATTTCAGGAAGTTTTCAGAGTCATCTGTTTCATCTAGTCTTTTGTTTACCACATTAGCCACTATTTTCCTCACTATTTAGAAAATCATATTCATATAATCCACATTACTTTCTTAGAATCCTCCAAAGTCAGGAACACTTAAAAAACTTATAAAATATCAGAAGTCATAGGTAAATTTTCATATTCGGTGAGTTCCTTCTCACTTTGCAACAACTTGTTCCTGCATCATTGAAAAGTTTGGACCAGAACATTTTTCCAAGCACCTGCAGTGTTGTATGTTGCACCTTTCATTGTATATTGTTTCCAAAAATTGTGATCATTAACATAACTTACACAAATACAATTCTGAATGAGAACCTGTGAGTAATGCTGCTTTAGGCTTTCTCTCTCTCCTTGATCCATTACATCAATTAATGATGTGATGTTCAGTTGGAGAAACTGGCAAGGTTTGTTTCTATCATGAGATTCTAGTTGTTAACAGGGTGAGTTGGTGAATTACAAAGCAAAAACATTTTTTTTATTTTTTTCTGGTAAATTTTAAAAGTCCAAAAAATACATTGGCTATCCAAAGTATTTTCTGGACCTTACTGTGCAAAATAATACACTAGTAACATAGTAATGTTTTCTAGCACTTTTGTTTTCCTAGATTTTACAAAAACAAATAAGGGAAGTCAATAATTATTACCATAACATTGTTGTGATTCTTTCCATTTTTTTTTTTTTTTTTTTTTAATGATCTTTTGCTAGGGTTTCTGAGGTAAAATACATTTTTTGGGAGGAATCTTTCTAATTTAGGCCAATATCATCACAATAGTACACCTGTTCACAAGTTAATCATTGATTCACTATTTAAGGTTACAATTTATGAATGTAGCCTGATACCACTGCACTAAGTTTTTTCACCTTCAGTAGTCATTGTTAAATTCTGTATTGGGTTTTGAATTTGTCCAGTGCTGAATTTGTTGTTTTAAAAGATGGATTACCATTCAGTTTTTCTAAGTCTAATGACATGCATTTCTGTTTGTCCATCATACCACATGCCAATATGGAAGTAAATATAACAGAAATTTTTAAGTTTCAACTCTGCAACAAAAAATCTGAGGTGACAGTTAACAAGAAGGTAATGGATAAAAAGGTGATGGAAAACTGAGGTTTTCCACCAACCAACTACCCGCTGGCTAAAGGCAAATTTCCACACATCTATCCTACATCTGTCTTTCCTCAATTTCAATTTATGCCCTCCCAGGAGATTATTCTGAGCATTGAACACGCTCAAACCATTCAAAGCTTTATATACCTCTATCAGATCACCTCACCGGTGCCTAGTATCCAGACACTGTAATTTGCAAATCTTAAGCCTTTCTTCGTAAGCGCAACCCATTGTTCCATTCACTAATCTTGTTGCCCTTCTCTGTACTCGTTCCAGCAGTTCTACATCCTTCTTGAAATGAGGCCTCAGACCTGTATACAGTACTCAAGGTGTGGCTGACCATTGCCTCATACAAGGGAATAATCACCTCGTTATCCCTGCTAGAAAAATTCTTGTATATCATTGACAAGACACCATGAGCTACTTTTGCAGCCCGTCTGCACTGCTAAAAAAAACTTCATATCTGCCTGCACAATTACCCCCAAGTCTTTTTCATTCTCTACCACTGTCAGTGTACTACCACAGAGTTGATACGTTACTCTGGGGTTACTGTTTCCCATATGTAATACTTTACATTTGTCAATGTTAAATTTCATTTGCCACCTCTCAGCCCATCTGCTCAACCTTTCCAGATCCTTGCAGCAGCATACTGTCAGTAGTGTCCTTAACAACCCTGCAACCTTTGTATCGTCTGCAAACTTGTACATTAAGCTTGATATACCATCATCAATATCATTTATAAATACAGAAAACAATAATGGACCCAACACTGAACCCTGAGGGACTCTACTAATAACATTGGTCCACGATGAGCAGTGTCTATTGATTACCACTCTGTCTTCTTCCCCTCAACCATCCCTTTATCCATAGCAGCAATTTGACTCCAATGCCCCACTGCTCCAATTTGTGCAGCAATTTTCCATGTGCAAAAGTATCAAAAGCCTTTCTAAGAATCCAAATATATAATATCAAAGTTATTCCCTGCATCCAGTTCTTTTGTTACTGCATCATAGTATCCAATCAAATTGGTCAGGTAAGACTTTCCCTTAACAAAACCATGCTCTGTCCGAGCTATAACTGAAGTCTTGTCTAGATGACCCTGCAGTGCTTCTTTAACCAGCGCCTCCATTAATTTTCCTGGAACAGAAGTTAAACTCACAGGTCTACAATTACTTGTGTCAGCCTTTGATCCTCCTTTCTGAATTGGGGTCACATTTGCACATCTCCAGTCTATGGGTACCTCCCCTGAGTCCAAAGAAGCTCTCATAATTATGGCTAAGGGTTTGCTTACTTCCTTTGCTACCTTCTTTAATATAACTGGATAGATCCCATCCACCCCGGGTGCCTTTTTTTATCTTTATCCTCAACAATTTCTCCTCCACTTTCCTCTCAGTTATTACAAAATCATCTAGATCACTGCCAGAGTTTACTTCACCTCTGACATTCCCCTTAATGAATAACTCCTTATGTGTGAATGTAGATGCAAAATACTCGTTTAGTTTGTTAGCCACCTGAGCAGGATCATCAACAGTTGAACCATCAATATCCAGTGGACCAATCTTATTAATCCCTTTCCTTCTAGAGTTTACATAGGTAAATAACTCTTTTCTGTTTTTCTCTGCATTCTTTGCCAAGGATTTCTCATAATCTGTCTTTGCCTGCCTAATCTCCTTTGTGACTTGGTTACAGACCAGCTTATATCTAGCATAGGCTTCCATGTCACCCATTAATTTATATGTATCCCATGCAATTTTCTTCTCTGCCATATGTCTCATTAATTCATCTGACATCCATTTAGGCCTAAACCTTGAACAATAATTCTTAGTTGGTATGTAAAGCCTAGTAGCTTCCAAGATAAATTCTTTGAATGCTTCCCATTTTGAATTTGCTGTTGGTAACATCTCAGTTGGTCCCACTGTATAGAATTTAAATACTGTCTCAGACCATCGTAGTCGCCTTTACGAAAGCAAAACCCTTCCCTTTACCCATAATGGTAGTTACCTCTTTGAGTAAATCCCACTTCAGCACACTGTGATCACTGCCACCTAGAGGTTCCTTTATCTGCAGATTCTTAATGCATGAAGAATCACTACTGATAATCAGATCAAAAGTATTACTCCCTCTAGTTGCCTCCCGAACATGCTGATGTAGAAAACAATCATCCAATAAATCCACAAAAGTCTTGCTAGTGTGTGAGTGACCAACCCACAAATTGCAATCAATATCTGGGAAATTAAAATCCCCCATTATAAGACTCTCTGATTTACTGGCCCACTATATTTCCCTGTACAGTTTCTTATTATACTCATCAGAGTCATTAAGCCTATAGCACACTCCTATTCTCAATTTTGATCTCCCTATGCTTATGTTACACCAAACTGACGTGACACTGCACTGTCCAGCAATGTCAACTGGCTTCACTTCCTTGGATTTTATGTGTTTCTTAACTAATATCATAACCCCTCCTCCCTTCCTATCCTTTCTGTACACATTATACTCCCCAAATTCCAGTTCTGCATTCCTTATATCTGTGTGATACCACATCTCTGATATCCCAACAATATCTGCCTTTGATGTTTTGAGGAATACCTCAAATTCATCAAATTTATTTACCAAACTCCTAGCATTGGTGTACATGCAAGTATACATGCAGCTGTTCCTATTCTTAGCTACCTTAACACAACCCATGTGTTTACTTGTACCGCAATGACTCCCAGCAATCTCTGAAATACCTTGCATCTTGTTTTCCAGGCTGCTGCTCATTCCAATAGAAGCAGTGCAAGAATCACTTTCACCTCTCCCAGTGGCTACTGTTAATCTATTAGTCCTTGTATCCCCCCAAGCTAGCAGTTTTCCGACCCACCTAACACTGCCTCGATAGCATCATCAAATATTCTTGCACCCTTTCTATTTAAGTGTATCCCATCCCTGTAAAAGCAGTCTCTCCTGTTAACAAGTACAGACCAGGCTGAAAAAAATTCTACCCCTTGAGCCTTGCACAGTCTTTCCAGGGCCAACTGATCGACAAGGCTCTCATCATATACTCCCTCCTATCGTGTCTGGGCAGAATTGTAGACACTTTCAAATTCAATCCTAATTCACGGTTTTTTTTCACCAGTGACCTGTACTTGTTAACTAATTCCGCCGGTCTCCTACTCTTGATATCATTAGTGCCAAAGTGTACAACAATATCACCTTTTGTGCCCTTAAAAGATGATATCTGCTCTACAACATCATCATCCTTTGCCCCTGGCAGACATACCCTATATCCTTTTTACATACTATGTTCTCCGTTTCCCTGACAATAGAGTCACCAACAACTACTAGTTCCTGTGGGACTAGTGCATTCTGCCTTGGGGGTTGCCATTATGTAACATTTATTTCATTCTTTAAAGATAAATGAAAGTATTTGCAAAAAACAAGTAATTAATTTTTTTAAAGAAAAAATTAAAAAAGCTTAAAAATTAAATAATACATACTCTGCATATTTTGGGAAAAAAAAAAAAGGGGGTCATATTTGCTGTATTCAATGAAAAGCATAGTGCTATTTACTACACTAATTAAATATTCAGTATTATTATCACAATTGAATCAATAACATGGTTACCAACTTATTTGATCTGTGAAAGTCTGAACCTAACACTACATTGGATTAATACTATAGTTTATAAATGAAGATTACACAAGACAGGATCTTAAATAAAGCCAAAGTCATAATACTTTTATTCTATTTTGTATCTATAACTGAATAATTAGTTCAACTAACATGATCATTATAATCAGGAGCTCTAAGTGAGGTATATCCATGAGGTGTCATCCATAATTGAGAAAATGAGTGCAGTGTAAAGTATGCTTTTAAACTATCTTTAAGAACCATTAAGCCATCTCTAATTGCCATACTTTCAGCTTCTGAAAATGGATAGTCACCTTTATAGATAGCTGAACATGGAGTATTACTTGTACTTGCTCCTAAATAAGAAAAAAAGTGTCAAAAAGTTTGACTGTTGAATTCAAAAGATATAAAATTTTTGGAATTTATTATAATCTTAAAATTAAGAACAGTGAAACTATTCGTTATAAATATATAAAGGATGTTCAACTGAAAATTATATAATTTCAATATTTCCAATATTCTTTACACACACACACACATTACTTGTACTTGCTCCTAAATAAGAAAAAAAGTGTCAAAAAGTTTGACTGTTGAATTCAAAAGATATAAAATTTTTGGAATTTATTATAATCTTAAAATTAAGAACAGTGAAACTATTCGTTATAAATATATAAAGGATGTTCAACTGAAAATTATATAATTTCAATATTTCCAATATTCTTTACACACACACACACACACACACACACAAATATATAAGAATACATAACCATTATTCTTTAATAAAATAATTGCAGAAACATGGGCACTGATGCACCACCGAACTTCAATTCACTCTCTGGCATTACCATTGCAGGCAATCTATAGCAATTTTCCTACATTGGACAAACTGTGAACCAAACATAACACAGAAGTATCAAATCAGATATTTTAATACATCTATGAAATCCAATTTTTAGTAACTAAAGAAAACAAACATAATATTGTTTCAAGGATATCCACATACTACTCGAAGAATTTTAAGCTGCTGGGAATGGATTGTTTTTGAAAAATTTTGGTTTTATTGACCTAATTGGTATATTAAATCATATTCTATAAATAGCTTTATAGTCCTAATCATGTTCCTTAGCTTATTCTAAAATTTAGATAGAGATTTAGTAAGTTACTGCTTACCATATTTGTGGCTTATAAGATGTACTTTTTTCCTTATAAATACTTTAAAAAATCGCTCTGTGTCTTAGAAACCAAAAGTGGCAGTACAGCATATACTCAAAACCGAGAGTTAACGAATAGTTAACTACTATACGTTAGTACACTTTTCAGTAATTACCAGGCTGTTGTTGGAGTAACAAGTGAATTCCAGTTATACATTTAAGCTAAATCAATGGCAGGCACATCAAGAAGCCAAAATTGTACTATTGGATTTAAGCTAAAAGTAGAACAATATGCCAAAGAACATGGGAATGGAGCAGCAGAACGAAATTTCAGACAGCCGCCTACTGAGAAGATGATTCGTCAATCTTGAAGGAAGCAGGAAGTTTTATTACAAGAAGCTAATAAAACAAAGCACAAACTTTGTAAAATTCTGCCTAAATGGTCAAATTTGGAAAAAACTTGTGTAGTTAGATAATGGAACTTAGAGAGGTGGGTATTGCAGCGAGTACTAAAATGAAAATAGTAGAAGCATGGAAACGAGAAGCTGATATTGGGATACATGACTTTAAAGGAACTGAATCTTGGTGTTATTGCTTCATGAAAAGAAACAGGTTAAGTTTATGCACAAGAACTAGAATAGCTCAGAGAATGCCTGCTGAGTATGAACAGAAAATATTAGATTTCCATAAATTTGTCCTTAACCCTATAAAATGAAGCAACTATGAACTTAGCCAATTTGGGAATATAGATGAAATTACGTTGACTTTTGATGTGCCATCTAATAAAACTAAATCTGAGAGGGCAAAAATCTATAACTATTAAAACCACTTAACATGAAAAGACACACTACACTGCAGTTTAACTTGTTGTGCTGATATGACCAAACTTCCACCAATGTTAATTTTTAAAAGAAACACTCTACCGAAAGATAAACTGCCAAATGGATGTACTTGCTCAACCAAAGGGACGGATGGATAAAGAATGTATCAAGGATTGGTTTGTAAAAGTGTGTTCCAAGCGTCTTGGTGGACTACTGTGTAAAAATGCACTACTAGTATGGATCAGTTTAGAGCACATAGGACTGAAAACATCAAACAACTGGCCGAAATGATGAACACAGAATTGGTGGTAATTCCAAGTAGCTTAACCTCCCAGTTACAGCTGTTAGATGTCAGCATCAATAAGCCATTCACGAATAATATGCAGGAGCAATGGAATAAATGGATGAAAGAGGGGAACCATAATATGATGGCTATGGGAAGGATGAAACATCCATCAATAGCACAAGTGTGTGAATGGGTGCTGAAGTCATGGCGTGATGTTAAGACTGAAATTGTGGTCAAGTCTTTTAAAAAAGGTGGTATAAGTAATGCAATGGATGGCACTGAAAATCATTTATTGTACGAGAGTGACAGCGATACTAGTGAAGAGGATGATGATGTTGAGGATAATGATGATCGAGTCAGTAATGAATCTGAAGTTGAATAATATTAAAATAATAAGAGTAATAATCCTATACATTTCTTTATTGTCTTTTGGATTTTATTTTTATTGAATTTTAAATTTCCATTGTTATTAACAATAAATTTTTTTCAAAAAATTTTTTTTCCTTAAATTTGCCATTCCAAAATTAGACACTGCATGTTCCAAGCCACGGCATCCTATAAGCAAACAAATAAGGTAATATACATAGAACCTTTGCATTAGTGATTTGGTTCAAATATCATAACTCTGTACTGTAGTGCTTGGTAGGAGAATTCTAGTGTCTAATTGTGGTAAATATGCATCTCGAAATTTTGAATCACTTAGGTTGGCATTAATAGATAATTTTATTATCTATTATAATTAACGTTTAACTTTACAAATGTAACAGTATAGCTTAAACTCAATAACGTAATACATATAATGTAAACTCTATAAATTAATATGTATAGCATAAACTCGATATGTAATATATATTCAGTAAGGTACGCTTGATGGCATAGTATGTATTAAAAAAAAAAAAAAAGTAAACTGCAGCCATTATCAACCCACTGCAGGATGGAAGCCTCCTCAACAATTCATGCTGATGTAAATGGACCATAATCTGCCACACTGGTCCAGTGCGGGTTGACAGATCAACCATATTTAGCAGTCGGGCTTGAACCCCGGTCTACTCAAAGAGCGTGTGCTGCTGCACTCCCGCTCCTGACTACTCGGTCAGGAGTGGGACGTAATTATTGCTGCATAACTGCCACAAAGTGTTATTATTACATTTTAGTATATTACTTTAGTGTAGTATTCCCAATTAAATTTAATCTGAATGGAAATCATGCGCCTCAGACCAGAGCAACAAAGCAAAGGGCTCAAAGTAGTGGGAGTTCTGCGGCTTGAGGGAGAACTAAGGATGGTGGTTGTCCTCTGAATCACTGCCTCATGAAATGTACTGCTTGTTTGATGCTTGCTGATCTATCTGGAACAGGACATAATACAGCCAAGGGGTGTGCATTCAATGTAAAGAGTGTGAAGATATCAGGCATTAACACAGCAGTCTGATGGGTGTTTATGAGAGCTTGAAGAACAGGAGGGGGGATTCCCTCAAAGGAATTAAGTTGGGGGATCATCAAGATCCCAAGTGCAAGCTCTGACATTGAGGTGGCATTAATGTCCACCTCAATGTCAGAGCTTGCACTTGTGCATCAGGCAACACCCAAGGTGGCTATTGTCAGTGACGCTAGTGTGACTCCAGGGGAAAAAGTTTATGATACTGTGAGCAGATATCGTCTTTTAAGTAATTAATTTTTTTTTAAATAATGGTTGGCACTAATGACTAAGAGAAGAGATCTGAGGAATTACTTTAACAAGTACAAAGCAATGTCGAGAAAAAGTTGCGAATTAGGATTAATTTGAAAGTGTCTGCAATTCTACCCAGGAACAATAGGAGGGAGTACAAGTGATGTTGGTCCCACTTAACAGTGAAACCATCTAAATGGGAAGTGTTCAAGGAATTAATCATAGTAGCTACTAGGCTTTTCATACAGTTCAAGGCTTAGACCTAAATGGAAGTCAGATGAGCTGTTAAAGACACATGACAGAAAAGAAAGATTTGTGGGATGCATGTAAATTATCAGGTGATACAGAAGCCTATGGTAGATATAAACTAGTCTGCAATCAAGTCACAAAGGAGGTTAGGCAAGCCAAGGCAGATTAGGAGAAGTCTCTGGCAAAGAAAGCTGAGAAAAGCAACAAAGACTTCTTTATATTAAGAGTAGAAGGAAGGAGTTGAATCATATTGGTACACTTGATTTTGATGGTTTAACTATTGTTGATCCTGCTCAGGTTTCTGACAGGCTGAATAGGTACTTTGCATTTACATTCACACGTGAGGAATTTTATAGAGAGAGAAATTTTTCAAACTCTAATAATGAACTAAATGATTTTGCAGTCATTTAGTTCATTATTGCACGTGCTGAAAGGAAAGTGGAAGAGAAATTGTTGAAGCTAAACATAAAAAAGGCACCTGGGGGGGGATGGGTTCTATCCAGTTATATTAAGGGAGGCAGCAAAGAAGGTAAGCAAACCATTAGCCATAATTATGCAAGCATCTTTTGGATTCAGGGAAGGTCTCTGTGGACTGAGATGTGGGAATGTATCTCCAATTCACAAGGGGGGGGGTTACCAAAGGCCAATGAGTGCGTGTTGTTTGGTTTTTAGGAGCATTAGCAACTAAGGCCATATTGCTCCGGGATATGCGGTGGTCATTCCCTGACCTTTCCGCATCCTCCATATTTGGTGGTGACGGGCTCAAACTCCAGTCTAATCAAGAAGCGTGTGTGCTATGCACTGCTGCTCCTTCCCACCTGGCTACGGAGTCGCCGGCCAATGAGTAATTACAGACCTGTTAACTTAATTTCTCTTCCAGAAAAAATAATGGAGTTACTGGTTTAAAGAAGCAATACAGGACCATCTAAACAGGAGTGCAGTTATACTTCAGTCATAGCATGGGTTTGTTAAGGGAAGACCTTGTCTAACCAATTTGATTGGATACTATGATGCAGTAACAAAGCAACTGAATGCAAAAAATAATTTTGTTATTATACACTTGGATTTCAGAAATGCTTTTGATACTGTTGCACATAAAAGGTTGCTGTACAAATTGGAGCAGCGGGTCATTAAGGGAAAGTTACTGCTATGGATAAAGGGTTGAGTTGGGAGAAGACAGAGTAGTTATTAATAGATGCTGCTCTTCGTGAACTAACATTATTAGTGGAGTTCCACATGAACTAACGTTATTAGTGGAGTGCTGGGCCCATTGTTGTTTTCTGGGCCCATTGTTGTTTTAAGGGCACAAAAGGTGATATAGTTGTACACGTTGGCACTAATAATATTAAGAGTAGGAGACCGGCAGAATTACTTAACAAGTACAGGTCACTGCTGAACAAAAGCCGAGAATTAGGGTTGAATTTGAAAGTGTCTGCAATTCTGCCCAGACACGATAGGAGGGAGTATATGATGAGAGCCTTGTCGATCAATTCGGCCCTGGAAAGATTGTGCAAGCCTCAAGGGGTAGAATTTTTTTCAGCCTGGACTGTACTTGTTAACAGGAGAGATTGCTTCTACAGGGATGGGATACACTTAAATAGAAAGGGTGCAAGAATATTTGCTGATGCTATCGAGGCAGTGGTAGGTGGGTCGGAAAACTGCTAGCTTGGGGGGAGACAAAGACCAATAGATTGACAGTAGCCACTGGCAGAGGTGAAAGAGATTCTTGCACTGCTTCTATTAGAATGAGCAGAAGCCTGAAAAACAAGATGCATGGTATTTCAGAGACTGCTGGGAGCCATTGCGGTACAAGTAAACACATGGGTTGTGTTAGGGTAGCTAAGAATAGAAACAGGTGCAGGTATACTTGTGTGTACACCAATGCTAGGAGTTTAGTAAATAAATTTGATGAATTTGAGGTATTGCTCAAAACATCAAAGGCAGATATTGTTGGGATATCAGAGACGTGGTGTCACACAGATATAAGGGATGCAGAACTGCAATTTGGGGAGTACGTCTACAGAAAGGATAGACAGGATAGGAAGGGGGGAGGGGTTATGCTATTAGTTAAGAAACACATAAAAACCAAGGAAGTGAAGCCAGTCGACATCGCTGGACAGTGCAGTGTTGAGTCAGTTTGGTGTGACATAAGCATTGGGAGATCAAAATTGAGAGTAGGAGTGTGCTATAGGCCTAATGACTCTGATGAGTATAATAAGAAACTGATGAGTATAATAGGCACCAGGGAGGTGATCTGATAGAGGTGTATAAAGCCTTGAATGGTTTGAGCATGCTCAACGCTGATGGGATTCTTCCTCTAGCTCAGAAAAATCACCTGAGAGGGCATAAATTCAAATTGAGGAAAGACAGATGTAGGATAGACGTGCGAAAATTTGCCTTTAGCCAGCGGGTGGTTGGTTGGTGGAACAGACTTCCATCCCTTGTGGTGGAGGTTGATAGCCTAAATAAGTTTAAGGCTCAGCTGGACAGGTATTTTGAACAAACAGAGGGGTGAAGTGGAAGTGGGTTTTTTTTTTTTTTTTTTTTTTGGCTGATGCTGCATAAGCTTGCTTTCTTGCATCAAATGCCTCTACTAATGCTAATGCTATTATTCTGTATTCATTAATGATATTGATGAGGGTATATCTGGCTTAATACAAAAGTTGGTGAGGTGGTTAATGATAGTAATGATGGTACACTACTGCAACAGGATCTAGAAAAGTTAGGCAGATGGGCTGAGAAATGGCAATTGAAGTTTGACAAATGCAAAGTAGTCAGTCCTCGTATAACACGTGTTTACACTACACGAATTCGATCATACACGATGTATAAATAGGGGAACGATATCTTATATAACATGAACCGAATTCGCTTATGCACGATTTGCCTTTGTGTTTACAAGAAATGGCAGTCGAACGCAGAATCACCCCAACCGAATGCAACACGATAGGAATAAAGAGAAGATTCTGAAAATGTATTTGTTTTTTATATCAGTGAAGGGGAAACACATTTCACCATAATAACATAAAAACCAACACAATTACAGCTATCGGTATAATCGCAAATGCAATTAGATCGAGTTTACTACCAGTTTATAACAGATTCCACTAGCAGAAATGCAACTTTTTATTGTTTTATGGTAGTAACTCCTAGAAAGGCCTCCATAGCCGAGTGGTCAGGAGCTGGAGTGCAGTAGCACACGCTCTTTGAGTAGACCGGGGTTCAAGCCCCTGACTGCTGAGTACAGTCGATCTGCCAACCCGCACTGGACCAGCGTGGCAGATTATGGTCCATTTCCCTCAGCATGAATTGTTGAGGAGGCTTCCATCCTGCAGTGGGTTGATAATGGCTGCACTTTTAACCCCTAGAAATGTGCTTTGGTAAAATGTTGAGGTGTTAATAGTGTATCTCTGCCTTTACGGTGTTGTTTATTCAGTTGCTACACGCAAGCAGCTTTGTTTATGTGTATCAAGCGTGCCTCCTCGTTTTGTAATTGTGCTTTATTCCCTAAAAATGAGTAAAATACTTAATTAAAAGGTGTGAAAAGGAAGCATCCTGGTGAAGACACTGCAGATTCAGAGAGAAAAAGAAAAGCAATATCGATAAACAGAGGTGGACTGGGTTAAAAATACTTACTGGGAAAATTTATAGTAGCCTCATACTATGGTTTATGGCCAAAATCACACCAGCCTCTGGCCCACCGGGGTTTCCCCGATAAGGCTTATGGCCAGTTCGCCTCTGTCGATAGAGAAAAAATATGAAATTGTGAAACACTTGGAGCGAAATGAAAGACCATGTGATATTGCATGTGCTACAGGCCTAAATGAGGCAACGCCGAGAATTACAAAGAATGCAGAGAAAATAAAAACAACTTTCATAGCAGGAACAACTCAGTGCAATTAAAATCCATTAGATTAAGACACAAAGAATTGGAAGAGATGGAACAGCTGTCATATGTTTGGATAGAAAATCAAACAAAAAATAAGTTTGCTTACGATAGAAGCAAAAGCATTAGCAATATTTTATTATGTAATAGTATTTTATTACGATTATTTATTGTGTTTGGTAATGTTTTGGTTACAAATGTGTGTTCAATCTTGGGTGGTCGGCACTTAACCCTATTTTTCCCATAGGGCCTGTTGTTTATATTGCACAATTTTGCATTGCATGAGGGTTTCTAGGAACACAACTATCATGCTATACGAGGCCTGACTGTACCACATATGGGTGGCAGTAACCAAAGAGTAACATACCAACTGTGTGGTACTACACTCAGAGTAGTGAAAAATGAAAGAGACCTGGGGATATGCAGTCAGATATGAAGTTCTCTGAGCAGTACAGACAGGTTGCCAGGACAGCTCATGGGCTTTTGTCAATGATATACAAATATTTTTCTAGCAGGGATAAGGAGGTGATTATCCCATTGTAATAAGGCAATGGTCGGGCCACATCTTGAGTACTGCATGCGGGTCTGGAGGCCTCGTTTTCGGAAGGATGTAGACTGCTAGAACAGGTACAGAGAGGGCAATGAGATTGGTGAAGGAAACATAGGGTGCCAATAACAAGAAAGGCTTCAGTTCTGCAAATTGCAACATCTACAGACTAAGCACCTGTGGGGTAATCTGATTGAGGTTCTTAAGGATTTGAATTGTTTGAGCAAACTCAATGGCTGATGGCACTCCTCCTCTTGCTCAGACCATGCATGTGAGGGGGACATAAATTAAAACTGAGGAAGGATGGTTGCAGAATAGATGTGTGGAAGTTTGCCTCCACCAGCGGGTGGTTGATTGCTGGAACAAGCTTCCATCCGTCGTGAAGTGCACAGTTTAATAAATTCAAAGACCTAGACAAACTATTGGTGGGGATGGATAGATGAAATGCGATTTTTTTTTTTTATGATTTATAAGCTTGCTTTCTGCATCAATTTTCACTATTAATACTAATCATATTTACTGCCAGGTAAAGCAGGTTTGTGGAATGCTAACTAGAAAGAACAGCTGTGTAAATTGGCTAAACTAAGTTGGCTATCAGCACTGTAACAATCAAATTTTACCCAAAGAGAAAAATTTTGAATATTGCATAAAGTTAAAGAAAATTGCAGAGATGCAGTTTTCAAACTATTTCAATATGTGCATTGAAATATAACCTCATAACCTTGACTATTGTGCTATGCTATGCCGAAACAGTTCCTTCAAACTTAGCTTTCATGAATCTCTAAATATGTGCCATTTATTCAGTTTTCATTCTAACTCCAAAGCCTTCATAAATTCATTAACATAACTGAAAAATACTAAATTACCACTCAGAAAAAAATAAGTCAAATCTTTCTGATATTTATAAGACTGTTACCATGGTATTGTTTCCTAAAAGGCTCCACCCTCAGTCTGGAACTTAAAAGCTCAGCCAAATTTTTTGATAAATAAGATTTTGAACAAATCATTTAATTCTGATCATGAAGCATCATTCATGTAGATAACTGAAATTCCAGATCTATAAGTTGAGTTGCTGCAGTTGGTTTATTGTCCAAGTTATCAATTTGATGATGATGATTCTTCTTCTTCTTCTAAAGTCCAGGTGGTTGAGGTAATGGTAGGTTCTCATTGACCGATGACCCAAACTGCACCTGTGGCGAAAGTGAAGACTGGGCACACATTCTCTATGAATGTATAATATATGACATCCCCAGAACAGAGCTAATAGCACAGATTGGTCCCCTTCCCAGGGGAGAAGAACATCTCTTCATCATAGAAGAGCAAAATTATAAAGCTTTTACATCTTTCACACAGAAAGTTTTCGAAATGCGCAGAGCAATTTCAGCCCCCCAGCAATTAAACAATAATCAATAGTAAAATTGCCCAAGTTTCCCACCACGCCCAGATGATGACTTAAAAACTGTTAGGATAGCAGTATTCTGCACCCTGACAGAAACCTGACATAACAAAACTCCCCATGACTACCATGCCATGTGTAGGAACCTGGGACCCCAAACCAATGTAGGGGAGGGGGATGGGAATGCATGCAGAGAAAGTGAATGGGAGTGAGCAGAAGAGCAAATGTAATTGGCCAAAAGAATACAAAGTTAAAAATAACTTACATTACTTTATATATACTGTACCAACAAACATTTACAAACCACATAAACACTATCACTGCATTCTCCCCTGGCCTGCAAAAAAAAAAAAAAAACCTTGCAGCTAGGCCTGCACCACAACTGAAGAATAACAGTAAGTTGCGGTGCCCAGAGAGTGCAGTGCAGAAAGAAAGAGTCGAATAAATGAGATGAGAGCTAGAAGAATGAATAAAAGTGCAAGCGTGAGAGAAAAGAACACAAACCACAAATGCTAAGTTAAGTACACACTAACCCTGGTTTTAATTAGTATTTAAATTTACGCTACCCATCATTGCATCCCCTCCTGGTGTGTGAGAAAAAGATGAATGAGTTGAGTGAAATAAAAAAAAAATAATAATAAATAAATAAAATATATATATATATATATATATATATATATATAAATTATAAAATAAGAAAAAAGTATAATAAAAAAAAAATTATAAAATAAGAAAAAAAGTATAAAAAAAAAAATAAAATAAAAATAAATAATAAAAAAAAAAAAAAAAAAAAGAATGCAAGTAGAGTGAGAATACACATTACGAATGAAGTAAATGTGTGTCTCCCCCCCCCCACCTGGTAGGTTCCCCACTGCCAGCTAACATATCCCACCCCCAGAGCGGGACGGGCAGCTGGACCTTCATACCGGATTCGACACTCCTTGGACAAGACACCGACGAAGACATTCTGCGGCTTTGCTGCCAACACGCCATTGGCGATCCGAACTGGGTACTCTAACCTGGTTCCCTTTAAAACCCCATCCCCAGGCAGGGAATGGAGGAGACGGATCTCTGTCTCCTCTCCTCCCTGCCTACCCCCCATATTTCGCCTGGTGGGGCTCGTCTCCACTGACCTCTTTGGGGATGCCTACTCTATCCGTCCCTATTCTTCTATCTGTTTCCTCCCCAGTCTTCAATCTCCCCCCTCTCTCACTAAATCGACCAAGTACACCCCTTAACAATGCCGCCAAATTATAACCAACGTCTAAATTCTACTGGTTTTATGCAAATCTCTAAGATATCTAACACTATCAGCTTTTATCTAGCGTTACATGTCTAAATTTAATAACATCAAAATTTTGCCCGACCTATTTGGCCTTTAACACATCTCTTTAGTGTTCAACCCTAACCAGCGATTTCCTAACAGCAATCCCATTAACCATTAATGTCAAATGCATAAACTTTTTTTTTTTTTTTTTTAAATAGGCCCTAGCCACTGAAATCCCAGGAAACTAGGTGGCAGGACCTGCCAGAGCAAATTGTTGTGATACTGGATACACCCGGCTAGCCTCCACGTGGCAGGGTATGGGCAACGTCGGGCCCCACTAGGGGCCTGGCGGCCAATAAGCCGGATAAACAATGGGCACAACATATCACACTGCACAGACACGACCCACACATTTTCAAGTCTCTGGCTTGACAGTGTACTGTCCTCGATACAGCGAAACACACGCGGAGATGGGAGAAATCCCAGGTGCCGTCTGACACGAACATACCTTATACCTTATACCTTATCATCATTCTTCTCTTTCTTGGTGATTCCCTTCTACTTCTCTCTGTCAGGGTAACTCAATTTTTTTTTTTTTTTTTTTTTGGTGGTGCAGCATTAGCCTCAGGCTTCCTTGTACCATATGGCTAATAATAATAATAATAATGAGGTATTAGTCAAATAGCAAACAGAAAGTCATATGGAATCTTTTAACTTTGAAAAAAAAATCCAGATATGCGAGTCAAACAGAAATAGCAGTCACTTACAAGGTCCTCCATACCATCGGAAGAGAAAATGATATCAATGGATGCAAACCCTGTAGCCATCCTCTCAGCAACCTGATACATGAACTGCAACATATTTTGGGAAACCCAGCTTTTACCCTGATCTTTATCATTGCATCCAAAGTATAATATATGCACTCTACTCACATAACACTATACTACATTGAAATGGAAAGGATAATTTTTTTTTTTGGAATCACTTATGAAAGATTTATTTTAGAATCACTGAAACAACCTTGTCACCTATGCAGCACATGCTTTTTGAGTTGCTGTTTTTGTGAACTAAAAAGCCAAAAGATAAACATACAAATAAAATATTTATGATGGAATAAATGATGAAAAATTCCATCATAAATATTTAATTCTCCTACCATTTATTTATTTTTTTTGGCTTTTTTGGTTCACAAATCCAGCAACTCAAAAGTATATACCATAAAGGTAACAAGATTGTTTTGACAAGTAACATGTACTTTCATAAGTGATTCCAAAAAAATTATTCTTTCTATTTTAGTGCAGTGCAGTGTTATGAGAGTAGACTGTAATTCCTGTGTATTTGTTTCTTTTGCTCTCACATTTTTGAGATGATGTTGTGCATCTTCTTAATCAATGAATTAAACACTTGTTTTTGAGATTTAAAAATCAATTTCCCAAGCACAAAATGAATCGGGATCATTAATGTAGTTTGGAGACACTGTGTGACATTAAATTGCTGTTTCTACAGCTCACTAAAAAGCAAGCAACTGAACAAAAATTAAAACTAACAGACTGGACTAGTGCTAATAGTAAAAATGATGCAATATAAACAATGTAAATGCAATATAGATGATGCAATGATATTTTTGATATATGATAATTAAAATGTAATTAATGTTTTATTTTATAATTTTTTATTGTTACGCGTTTCTTTACCTTTACCACTGTTTTTTTATAAAGTTTGAATAAAACTATTAAAATTTCAAAATATAATTTTTAATGTTTTATCTGATTTCTTTGTAAAATGAAACAAAAAAGAAAAATTAAGGTATTCTACAAAAGTTACTCATTGTTATTTTATGGAGTTTAAATATATTAACCCCAGGGGCTCACATCTGGTGAGTATAAGCCTCAGGCTTCCTTGCACCATATGGCTAATAATAATAATATTCCTACTGCACTAAAGCATTTTTTAACAAAACCTATTGGGTTATACATATCAGCATAAAACATCAGACTTAGACCATACTGCACAAACAAAACTCACAATCATATGTAAATAAACTGCAGCAGTCTGTGGGACCACACTATACTGCTAATGCAAAAAAAAAAAGACTGTGCTAAAAAAAAAAAAGGCTGCATTAGTTAAGGGTTAACCACCTAGATAAAATTCAATATATCACTTGGTTAACTTCATGTGGAGTACAATGTATTTCATTTATTTTTAAAAGCTTATATGCTTTACAAGGATCTTGTCTTGCCAAAACAAAAATCCTTTTGAAATTCCTTTTGGGAAATCTTGGCAGATTTTCCAAAAGAAATTCTTGGTGTGCGCTCTTCTGGTAATTTACAAGTAATTAAGTCCACATGAATATCATATAAAAACCAGATATTCTTTCCTCATGAGAAACAATAAACATCAGATAGTGGAATCACTTTGTTAAAACAAAGTGATTCCAGCAGTGTATACTTTAAGAATGCTTTGGATAGATTTCACAAATTAAAAAAAAAGGTTTTTATGAGAAAACTTAGCATATCTATAATCTTTTTATGGTAAGATGCTTTGTAGGCCCAACATGACTACTTGTATTAATAAAACAGAAAGCATTATTTTTAAGCCACATTTCATGTCTGGTTGGTGTCAACAAGGATACTGTTTATCTTATGGGCCAATGTTGGACTCTCTTGTAGGTTTTTTTTTTTTTAATATGCTTTAATATTTGTGAATAAATAAAATATGACATTTCCTTTGTGAAAATAATCAATATAAAATAATAATAATAATACTTTATTTATTTGTTTCCTATTCAAATTCCAATATGTTCTTTTTAACATATACTGTACTTTAAGACTGCTATATATTTATTGTTCAAATAAGAGATCTACATTACCTCCAAATTGTACATCAAAATTTCTGTTTGGATCTGTACCCCTACACAGCAGTAGTCCAGGAAACTTATCAGAAATTGCTCTATTTTTTCTCCATAAGCGATTCTAAAAATTAGGAGTACAGAAATTTAATTATCATAAATTTTTGGAAACTGAATTTCATAGAAAATAAAGTACACAAAGTTAAATGTGCCACTTTGGAAGCCTGCAGAAAGAGAATAGATAATCCAGACTCCACAAAAATGACTTGCATGAGAAAAAGGGAGTTTGGAAATGGTTACACCTGGATTAAAATGCCACTGTACTCAGTAAGCATGCAAATCAAATGCACAGGGGATGTAATGTGGTTAGGCACTGAAACTGATATAAACATAGCAGTCAACTAAAATTAACACAGGATTTGATCTGAAAAAGAGCTACACATTGCTGGTAAAGTTATTTTATCAAAGCAGCCATGGTGACAATAGAAGGGATGATACTAGTTGCTCTGATAAAATAACTTTACCAGCAATGAAATTGTTAATAATTATCACCAAAAAGTAATAAAAAGCAAACCTGCTTTTCCAAATGAATGGCACAAATAATGAGGAGCAGGTATTTTGTCTACAGCCTGTAGCAGAGAACACCCACCTGCTGCAGTTTAAGAAATCAGTGTCGTTGGTGTGACCAAGGCTGCAGCTACAGTGGAAAATCAATTTTCATTCGGTATTCCTAGAACAGTTTTGTAACAACTCATAATTATGTGGTCAACTACAAAGTACTAATGGCACTTTCTTACATGCTGTGATACAGTGATGTCTGTACAAAATTTTCATGTTGCAACATCTAGCCATAGCTGATACACACAAACATATGAGATTTACTCTCATGGTTCTGATCAGGACAGAGGTAGAAGAAGCATTCTTTCATTAGAAAAGGCACATTTCCTGGTGCAGCAAGCACCTATAATTGTTGGGTATGAAGACAGTCACTTCCTCAAATTATCCACAAATTTTTCCTTTAATCTTTCACATTCATCTATCTTCTTCCAGTTTAATGGCCTTAAAAGTAAAACTTTTGTTCTTTAATGAAAGAACAAAAATTTCTTCATTTCTTTAATGAACATTATTTTTCATTTCTTTAATGAAAATAAGTCTATGAAATTATTTTCATAGAATTTAATGTTCATAATTCTGGTCACTTCATAACTCTGGACTAGCTACAAAAATTCTGTAGTTTTGTTAGCTATGCTATCATTAACTAACCTAATTTATAGTCAGAAATTATGATAGTCAATGGTAGCATAACTATGCAATCATAGATAGTGGGACTGGATCATTAGATTCTGTAAAGAATTTTAGATTAGCATCTGCACAACTTTTGAACCCCCTGTGGGAAGTCAAAAATAGTTCCAAGATAATTGTGAAGGGGGACTATTTCATTTTACTTCTAGTTCTCAAGGAAATCCACAAGAATAAATGTAATGAAATAAAACAAAGCAACAACAATACTTTTAAAATTGTCCCAAGAATAACTTTTATAAAAGTAAAATATAAAAGCATGACAGAGGGAGACAAAATTATAAATTTTGGGCCCCCCATGCTTTCTGTTTGACTTAGAAATACTGTTTCTGTATTTTACAATAATATAATGCAAAGCAATTATTGTTTTGAATAATAGTGAAAATCTAGGCAGTTCAACCTGGGTAGAGCAAAATCATCAGCAACTGAATTTCTGTCCTTATTAAAATGTGTGTGTGTGTGTGTGTGTGTGTGTGTGTGTGTGTGTGTGTGTGTGTGTGTGTGTGTGTGTGTGTGTGTGTGTGTGTGTGTGTGTGTGTGTGTGTGTGTGTGTGTGAGAAAGAGAGAAGTGTAATAATATATTTTCTGTTTCAATTTACCTGCACATCATTCCTCTAAAAGAACAACTTAGTTACTATTTTGAAGAGAAACATTTCTTCAAAATGTATAACCTAATTAGACATATCGCATATGTAATGCAGTAAGGCCACATCTCAAATTTTTATCAAAACTGAGTTACGTGTAGGGTAATGATATGGAGATTCAGTTACGATAACTGCAGTAAGGCCACATACTTAGTTTAAAATAATATCTATGGCCATTCTTAAATTTAAGGCATTATGTCCATAGATGAATATGCAAAATAAAACAGTCAGTGCAGTACAGCCTTCTCTCAAATTTTTTGAAAGTAGAAATAATATATTTTTAGTAATCATGTTTTAAAACTTAGATTTCAATGAAATATGGTCACCAAACGTGGAACTGTAACTTAATTACATAATTTATTATCATGAAAAATCACATTCAAATCATTGCTGTGTAAAATATGTAATTTTGGACATGTGGCCCTACTGCATTACATGTGCAATGTATTGGAAACAAACAACTTGATTCCTCATTCAACATAAGTGAAATACTAGCATAGGTCTGAAAAAGTTCTCTGAACAGTACAGTACAGGCAGGCTTCTAGGATAGCTCCTGGTGTTCTGTCAATCATATACAGGAATTCTGCAGCAAGGAAAGCTAGATGATTATCCTATTGTATTAGGAACTGGTTAAGCCACATCTTGAGTACAGTACACAGGTCTGGAAGGCTCATTTCTGGAAGGATGTAGATCTGTTGGAATGGATGCAGAGAAGAGCAACAAGATTAGGGGCAATATTGCCCCCTAACAGTATTACCAAGAAAAATTTCAATTCTGCAAATTGCACAGCCTAGAAATTATGCACCTGTGAAAAGATCTGTTTGTTTTGTTATTTGGTTTTTAGGAGCATTAGCAACTAAGGCCATATTGCTCCGGGATATGCAGTGGTCATTCCCTGACCTTTCCGCATCCTCCGTATTTGGTGGTGACGGGCTCGAACCCCGGTCTAATCAAGAAGTGTGTGCTACGCACTGCTGCTCCTTCACACCTGGCTACGGAGGCGCCTGTGAAAAGATCAGATTGAAGTGCTTAAGGAGTGAGTAAATTAAATGCTGATGGCATCCTTACTCTTTCTCAGATAATAATCCCAGGGGCTCACATCTGCATGAGTATGGGCTTGGCACGCCCAGGATCCTGAGCTGGCTGGATATCATCATTCTTCTCTTTCTTGGTGACTCTCTCTCTCTCAGGGTAATTCAGAAATTTTTTTTTGGTTGGTGCAGCAAAAGCCTCGGGCTTCCTTGCACCATTTGGCTAATAACAATAATAATACACATAAGGGAACAAATTTAAATAGGACGATTTCAAGATAGATAGATAAATAATTTGCTTTCAGCCAGAGCTTGATTGGTGGAACAAATTTCCATCTGGTGTGTGAAAGTGGACAGTTTGAATAAATTTAAGGAAGGATTAGACAAATGTTACATGTACAAATCAGGGTTTTTTTTTTTTTTTTGGTTGATACTGTATAAGCTTACTGCCACTACTAATATAACATTTTAATCAGTGCTAAACATCAGATGATTGTGACTCAATTACTTATATGTGATAGATATATATATATAACTGATATTACATCAAAACTAATGCCAGTAGCATGGCAAAACTGTTGAGCGAAAATAATAAATTAAACATAATGATTAATCTACAGGGAGGGAAAAGAAAAGGTAACAAGACTAAAAATTGTAGCAGAAAATCTCCAAATAATTTAGAAAATCCAATTAAAAATAATAAATCAATTTTAAAATTTAGAGCCAATTACATAAGAATTTAACGCCGCCCTCCTTGTAAGTGCCAGTTCCAAATTACGTGAAATATTTTCTTAATTTTTGTATTATATTTTATTATTTTTCTTAACTACTTCATTATTCTAATATATGTAAATCAAATGATAGTACTGGGTTTGATGTGCTAATGCTGCACCCATACCACCATCTATAGTATTTTATTTATTTATTTGTCTGTATAAGCTGGTTAAGCTTACATTGTGCCAGTAGTGTGGCTCTGCTTTGGAGTGCTAGTTCTATAACAATGCTCTATATTTTTATTTTTTGCTGCATAAGGACCACTGTTATTCAAATCCTCTGCATTGGCGGTTTGATCAGGGGATCAGATGGCAGACTGATCCTTTGATCAGTTTGCCTTTATGGCGATTTGTCTAACAATTGAAATGCAGTGATTCCCTGACCATTATTGGCCTTGTGGTCCTCTGTTGATATGGGGTATAATGGTCAGTCTATTTTTGTTATTTTGGTTTTATTTTATTGTAGTTAGTTTAGTCTCTATTTGTGATATATCATGTAATTTGGAACTGGCACCTTACGAGGGGGATGCCGTTAAATTCTTATGTAATTGGCTTTAAATTTTAAAATTGATTTAATATTTTTAATTGAAATTATTTGGAGATTTTCTGCTACAATTTTTAGTCTTGTTACCTTTTCTTTTCCCTCCCTGTAGATTAAGCATTATGTTTAATTTATTATTTTTGCTCAACAGTTTTGCCGTGCTACTGGCATTAGTTTTGATTTAATATTTAATATCAGTTATGCACTGGGCATCATGTGCATTTGCTGCCGCTAATGATAGCTTTATATTTATTTTCTTAATTTTCATATTATATTTTATTATTTTTCTTAACTACTTCATTATTCTAATACAGGCATACCTCGAATAACGAATAGGATGCATTCCACGAAATTACTTCGTTAAGCGAAACTTCGTTTTCAGAGGTAAAAATACTATGGCCAGAATAGGGATACGTTCCTACGTAAAGAAAATGAAAAGCTTTTTTTTTTCGAACAAAGAAAAGTTTTATTAAATAAACAGTCAACTTACATACAAAGTGAAATCACATTTTAAAATATGAGTCTAAAGTTGATTGTTTATGCTTTTTTCCTCTTTCATTTAATAATTGCCTATACTGAGTTATTGCATTTAACACTAATTGATTAACAATAACACTTCTTCCTAAATCAGGATCATTTTCACTAAAAAAATTTAAAACGCTTTCAATGTCATTTAAGCACCACTTTTGCTAACACTTTTTCGGCAGGAACTTCTTTAACTTCGTCTTCATTATCTTTGTCTTCGTTGCTAACAAGGTTTTCTAAATCTTCCACTGAAAAACCATCATCTTCTGCATTCAATAAATTTCTAACATCCTCTTCATCGACATTTTCGAAACCTATTGATTGAGCCATCTGGATAACTTCATTTCTAATTTCTTGGATGTTATTTTCTTCTTCTATACAACTTCTGGCCATATTTTGCGCCAAACTCCATTTAAGCATTTCTTAGTGACTTCTTTCCAAGAACTAACAATGTTTTCAATTGCGTTTTTAATGGTGTAGTTTTTCCAAAAAGTTTTTAAGCAGTTAAACTGCTTAATGTTCGACGCAGATAATAAGCTTTAAATGATGCTATTATTCCCTGATCCAATGGTTGAATCAGGGAAGTTGTGTTTGCTGGAAGAAACACAACTTTGACTGGAATGCATGTGTCCAACATGTTAAGATCAGTAGGATGTCCCGGAGCATTGTCTAACAAAAGAGCTTTTTCTTCCAAGTTGTTTTTTTTGACAATACCGTTTTACTTCAGGACAAAAGTGGTTAACAAACCAATCAGTAAATAACTCCTTGGTAACCCACGCTTTTCTATTTGCTTTCCATATTACAGGTAAATTCATTTTTATGTTACCTGTTAATGCCCTCGGATTTTCTGAATGGTAAACTAATAACAGTTTTAATTTATAATCGCCAGAGGCATTTGATCCAAAGAGTAACATTAAACGGTCTTTGGCTGCTTTGAACCCAGCAGCTGATTTTTCTTCAATAGAAATGAAGCTTTTTGTTGGTAGCCGTTTCCAGAACAAACCGCTTTCGTCAACATTGAACACCAAATTTGGAAAATTTTCACGTTCAATTATTTCCTTTAGTTTTTCTGGAAACTTATTTGCAGCTTCTGTTAATTTTACACTATGAATCCTGGCCTGTTTTTTAAATTTCTCGAACCAACCACGAGAAGCCCCAAAGGTTTCCTTAATTTCTTCAGTTTGTTTAGATTTCAGGTGATTAAACTGGAATATTTTTTTATGTTAAATGGGGCTTGAAATTGCCGACTTCGTTATATCGAAGCTTCGTTATCAGAGGTAACGTTAACCGAGGTATGCCTGTATATATATATAGACACTTGCAAATATATATGTGGTACAGTGAGACCTTTAACACTTCATTAGTTGCATGTATGTATATATATATATATAGAAAATTATTTTAATGTTATGTGCAAATCTTTAATCATAATTATATATAATTATATATAATTATATATAATTATATATTAATCATAATTATATATATAATTTAATCATTATATTTATTCATAATTATATATATATATATATATTAAATATATACATATCTAATTGGCTTTGCAATTCAGCCCATAATTGTCTTAATTCATCATAACTTTTAGGATATTAACATTCTTTTGCCTTTTACAAACCTACACTACTTCTTTTTTCTACTTTCCTCTTTCTAGCTAGTCCTTGGCACTTTGTGTACTTTGCACCTCCATCTATGCAAACTTTATCAGACTTACCTATTCTTACATACTATATATACTTTTGCATCCTTTACTGCTGCTTTGTGCATTTTGGTGCAGCTGTCGTACCCTTCTTATTTATTTTTATTTTTATCCATCAACTGAAACTTTGATTTTATATTACATTTAATACACACACACACACACACACACACACACACACACACACACACACACACACAAATCAAAACTAGCATTACTTAGTATCACAATCTGCTTTCAAAATATGCAAAGGTATAAATTCACTTACCCAATTCCAGGTATATTCATAGCCATCGGGATTAACCATGGGTGCAATATACCAGTCATATGTGTCTACTAGCTTTGTAATATTTTTATCAGTTCCATAATTTGTGAGAAGATGGTTGATGATATAGAGAGCTGTAGCAGGAGAAATCCACTCCCTGCTATGAATTCCAGCGTCAATCCATATAGAAGGCTTATAAGAACCTCCAGAACTGATCTGTTAAAAGAAAAGAATAAGCATATAAAGAAAAGAATATAGAGGACAAGGTTAAATATCTATTAAATCTGCAGACTACTTCCTTAGTAACCCTTTTAAGGTTGTCAATAGAAAACATTTTTAGTATTTTATTCTACATTATTATAGAAATAAAATAAAATAATTTTTTCTGTATTAAGTTTGAAATTTTATTTTTTTTATTTTTTAATAAAAAATTTTATTACAAAAATTAAAATACATTATTTTTTTTTCCAAAAAATATGAAAAAGCCAATATTCTTTACATAAATGTTTTTCAACTATCCATCATCCAATGTAATTTTCTACTGTTTCTACTTACTCTGAGAACTGGAATGACATTGCCTTCAAATGTTGTTCCAAGAATAGTAAGTGACGTAAAATTTTTATACCTCTTTTCTACTTCATCTAAATATTCTACAATCTGAAATTAAAATATTTAATTATATAGTTAAAGTATAATTTTAAAAAGAAAACAAAGAACAAAACTCATTAGCTACGATGGCTCATAATTTGGTGATCCAGACAAAAGAAAATTATTTCCTCATATAATTATTATATTTACATTTTTTTTTTAATCTTATGCTTTGCTTATCCAACAGCTATTCTTATCAGATTTCTTAAACGTTTCAAATCTTTAACTTTTTTTTTAATGTGGACAACATCACTATATGTATATCTGAAGATTTAGGGCATATAATATTTTCTTAGGAAAAATTCTAGTGAAATTTTAATATTTACTTAATAGATGATGAATACAATATACAAGTATGAGGGGTACTTCAAAAGTAAGATATATAGGCAGCTAATGATTCATTCATTAATCGATATGTATCAATAAAATGAATCAACAACAGCAATGCTTTTAACATATTTATTTTCCCTGATTTGCCTTTATATTTTTCAATTCCTACTATTAGTTCACACTCTCCCTATATATATTTATATATCTTGTTCAAATTTTCAATCGTTAATAAAATACTTTTTATTCATCCACTCAAGTTCAAATAAATTTTTTTAAACTTGTAGTGGATGACACTTGATGTTAATGCAGTTTTTTTCAAATATTAATTCATTAATTAAATTTAATTAATTAATTTTAGTTTTATATGGGAGAAAAAAATTTCTCTTATATAAGATATTTAGCAGGATATAAATTTAGGAATAAATACTATCAGTGGCGAAGCGTGTAGATCGCTGGAAAAAAATTTCTTTTTCAGATTCTTTTTTCATTCTGGGTTTTAGTCTGAGTCAAGGAGGGAACAAAATGGAAAATGAAACATGTGAATAAAAATAATAATCCAACACCATATATAGAAAGGAAAATGGAAAATTGCAAGGAAATTCGCTTTCTATTTTGCCACTTAATATTGTGATTCTGTCATATGTATATACATATTTATATTAATTGTAATTATTTAATAAAAAGTAACTAAAATAAAATTTTTCTTTGTTGACCTAAGTAGGAATTGACTTTAAAATTTTTTTTTTTTATATTACTTGTTTCTTTTTAATTTGAACAAGATTTTATATTTGGATATAAGTGCATATATGTATGTGGTCACATTATGCAACTCACTGGGTTCCTCAGTATTGTGCCTTTTTTTAAAAAAGTGTGTTCTGTGGCCAGTGTATTTGTTGTAGAATGTTAAAAAAAAAAAAAATCCAGAAACACTAGCTAGTCCCGAAAGGCTAGCTAACTTAGCCCTCCTTTCAAAAGGTCCCTGATGGTGATGCCAACATGTGACCACACTAGGCACTGCAAATATAAAAGCTCTGTATTCTCTAAAAAATGGACGCCTCCGTAGCCAGGTGGGCAGGAGCAGCAGTGCGTAGCACACCTTGATTAGACCGGGATTCGAGCCCGTGACCACCAAATACGGAGGATGCGGAAAGGTCAGGGAATGACCACTGCATATCCCCAGAGCAAAAAATATTATTAACCATACTCCTGGCACTCATGTCATATGAGAAGCCACTTTCAAAACTGAAAATTATTAATGGCGATACACACTTGGTGTATCTGGTGATACACCAAGTGTGTATCGCCAGATTTGTTTCCTTATCAATTTTAAATTGAAAATTATATTGCAAAAAAAAAAGTTATGTTATGATGATGTTACCATAGAATCTTCTGCAAAAAAGAGCATGAAAGTTGTAATAAATTTTTGAAATTTTGTTGTAGTTAATGTTGAAAAAATTGACTGTTTAAAATTTTTTAATTGTAAGGGCACCAGATGTCCTAGGCTGCTTTGCAGTTTTTCAAGCTGTAGGTGTGCATAAATTAGGAGGGAGTTTTTCTTGAAAACCAGAAAACCTTCTACATACCTCCTCCAAGGGATGATAAACATCAAAATTAAAGTTCTCAACACGACCAACTAGATATTCTCCAGGTTCATTTTCTTGTTGTTCTCTTTCTATCCATCTAAAAATAAAAAGGACATGTGTCTTTAATAACCTAATATGTTGATTTCAATATTTGTTGGTTTCATTATAAATATATGTTTTGTTAACTCAAAACAAATGCTTTTATTATATTGCTAAAACTTCTGTTTTAATGTTAGATTTCATACTAGCTAATTTTAAGATAAGCTTATGGAGACACAACTACAGGTTGGACAGAAAGGAATGATGGAAACAAGTAATACACAAGTAAGTAAGTAATAAACAAGTAAGTAGTACACCAATGTAGCAATTAAAAGAATTGGCTGGGAGGCAATAAGTAAGACTAGTTAAAGTATTAGCAGTGGCAAATGATGCAAGAAAGCAAGCTTATACAGCATTGACCAAAAAAAAAAAAAAAACCCTTCCCATTTCACCTATCCAGCCCCTCCAATAATTTATCTTGTTCTTCCTTGAATTTATTCAAGCCATCCACTAAAAGGCACCATGAGAACAAAATTCAACTTTTCAATCATTTCAACATATATGTGTAAAATAAGTGTCGACATTATTTTTATTGCAACAATAAATCATTATACAAGCATTCAAAATATATCACAGATGAATCATTTATTAATTTTGTATTAATATCCAATATGGCCATATTGAAGAACTAGTTGTGCCTATTCATTTGTCATCTGTGTAGTAGTTTGGTAATGCATGTTGCATTTTGTCTGGCCAACAAATTCCGTTGTTTCTTATTACTGATTTAAAAGTTTTCAAGGGAGTAAGGAAATGGAGAAGTTTGGTACAAGTGGCATAGTATTGCAAGCATAGGCCCTGCAATGTAATTTTTTAATGCAATTTCTTATTTTTCTCTTTGAATTTTGAGCTCCTTTGAGCTCAGAACCATGTTGTTATTTCACTACCTAGACCATAAGATGATTTACCTGTGTGGTATATGAAACAGTGGTATGTACTTTTAAAGGTTTTAATAAAATTTTAAAGGCTAGTGAGTCATTCAGTGTACTAGTTACATTTCTCCAATGTGGGAAACTGTTGCAAGAGAGGCAGTATGGTTGAGTGCTAATAGTCAGTATCACTGTTGGTAGCATCAAATACAGAAATATTAGTACAGGCAACCCCCATATAACACGGTACTTCTACAACACAGTTTCGCTCTAACACGATTGATAAATTGCGGAAATCCTCACACAACACAGTTTCGCTCTAATGTGATTAGAGTGAAACTGTGTTACCGTGAGAATTTCGGTAAACCTCGCATAAAAGAGTATTTTTGAGCTTTTGTATGGGGAAAACCCTGCTATTATGTTGGATGTAATTTTTCAACATTTCCACACTTTTTGAATCCCTCCCCCCTGTTGACTGCTAGAAAACAAAAACTATTGAGAAATCCCTATATTTTATTTTGTTGGGAAATCCCCGTGTTAATTTCTGTGCTATTGAACTTGTGGAAAAATCTATATTTCAAAGTTTTATTACTATTGGACAGCACACCAGGCCATCCAAAAGACTTAAGTCATCCAAACGTTGAAGTTATGTTCCTACCACCACAGTTGTACTAGGTTAATACAACTTCTTTCATTCAACCATAACACCAAGGCATTATATATCCACCTTTAAAACTCATTACATCAGAAAATTGTTACAGTGGATTTTGGAAAAAATTAATTCTGAATCTATTGAAGTAATGAAGGTATGGAAACATTTCTCAATTGTGGACTGTATCAGAATCATAGCTTTATCGCTCAAAGAAGTAAAACCGTCAACGTTAAATGCGTGTGGAAAAATGCATGGTCAGAGTCAGTTCATTCAGGAAATATGGTTGAACAGACAGAAAACGGAATCGGTGCAATAGTAGAATTTGCTATGACGGTAGGAGGGGAAGGTTTTGATGATATGACTACTAAAGCCCTCGTGGGTAGCACAGTTGATAGAATCGCCCACCACTCCACTCAAGACCTGAGTTGAATCCCATTGATGGTGGAATTTTTATGGGTCTTTTTTCTCCCGGAAACTCAGGGGTTTTTTTCCTCCAGCAAAACAAAAAAACGACCTCATGACACACATTTTATAGACAATATACACAGAGTAACATTGCCTTAGTCACCGTTGCTCCTAAAAAAATTAAAAAAGATATGATTACTGAAGACGTTCAAGAATTACTGGTAGAAAAAGAGGCTGGCATAGTGGATTTGGTGCAAATGGCATCAGAGTTAAATCAAATCAATTCAGAGGATGATAGTGCAGATGAAAATTCTAAACTTCCAAATTTTACACTAAAAAACATATGGGAAGGCATAAAGTTAGCAGAGTAATTAGAATCATATTTTTTGAATGCAGATTCTTGAATAAAAGGAGTTCAAAAGAGAGCTTCAAAAATGCTTAGTTCCATACAATGAAATTCACAAAGATTTATCAAACAAAAGCAAACAAACCCAGAATACTGATTTTTTTAAAGAGAGAAAAAGATACACGAAATCCAGAATGGTGTATTTTTATTAGTTTTGTTAATATTTTGTTAACGAAATAGTGTATTTTTGTTAGTTTTTGGAACGTAACCCCCATTTTTGTATTTTTTCTTAGTCCCATGTAACATGGTTTCGCACAACATGACATTTTATAGGAATCTAACTACCGTGTTACATGAGGGTTACCTGTATTAGCCATATGGTGCAAGGAAGTCCTAGAATTTTGCTGTAGCAGCCAAAAAATAAAAAAGAAATAATAAAATAATAATAGATAAACAATAAAATAAAATAAACTACCTATTGACAACCTCCTCATGAGGTGTCTGTCTTGCTGACCTTTGCCAAGCTGTCAGCCTCAACCACCCATGGAGGTAACTTATTCCAGTTATTAACAAACCATTTGAATTTATGGACCCTAACTCTGGAATCATTTATAGCAGTGAAAATTCTGCCCTCATTAATTTTACTTTCACCTCTTAAAGCTTTATACACCTAAATCAAATCTCCTCCATGGTGTCTAGTTTCCAAGTTCTGTAAAACACTATTAGCATTAGTAATGACATATGATACAAGAAAGCAAGCTAATACAGCAGCAGATAAAAAAATCACTTCCCAAATACCTATCCATTCCCTCCAATAGTTTGTCTCATTCATCTTTGAATCTATTTAACATATCAACTTCCACAACAACAGTTGGAAGTTTGTTCCAGCAATCAACCACTCACTGGCTAAAGACAATTTTCCACATATCTATTCTGAAACGTCCTTTCTCAACCACCAATTTTAAACACACACAGCAACCGTTTATGACTGATTGAATAATGAAATAAAATAAAATAAAATGATAGAAAAGACTGTAAAATAATATTTGCAAAAAACTTTTAATTATTTACAAAAAACTAAACTATAACAAAAGTAAAGAAGTTAAAATGCATTAAAATATAAATATAAAAGCAATAAAAAGACGATAAAAACACTACTAGAGCTTTCGGAGGTGTCTTCCTCCTTCCTCAGTAATAGTGAGACTTAAACGACACATCCTTAAATACCAGGTTCACGGCACACGTGGATGACCAGGCGCATACTCAGCATTCCTTTCACTTGTACCAGAACCGGAAGTGGTCTGGACACGTGGAAAATTAAACCGTTTATCTCTTGTCAAAACCACCGCCTCAAAAAGGGGGTGAAGCCTAACTCCCCTGTCTCTGTTTATAGTATTGTTACCAGAGGATCCAATCCACAGACTTTCCAGCCACTTGCGGTCCCAGAATCTATGCGCCCGGTCAAGGATGACAGCGTTTTTGGGGGAGATCTGGTGTTGTTTTTCCCAATAGTGCTCGGCAATGGCGGATTTATTGAGCTCTGCGGTCCGTATCGCTCGTGAATGTTCCCCCAGACGGTCCTTGAGAAGCCGTCCTGTCTCCCCCACGTAACATTCCCCACAATCCGGGCATGTGATCTCATATACAACCCCACTACTAGAATCCCTAGTAATGGGGTCTTTGACCTGTGACACTACTGTGTGCAACCTCCGGCCTGGAAGCTGCACACAGGGGTCATTAGGATCATTATTTACGTGTATCCCCATAGCACATGGGGTAGAATGTGTAAGGTTGGCTTTACAAAAGGATAATACTTTAAGTGCTAGATCCCACCTAAACATAGAAGATATATGTGGTGCTGTTGAATTATGTCTTTCTAGTACAACCTTGGTTTTCCAAGGAGTGATGTATAAACAGGTTCACGGTACAGCCATGGGTTCTCCAATCAGTGCCATTGTTGCAAATCTGGCTATGGAGGAATTTGAGAATAGGGTTTTCGCAAGATTGGAGTTCCCTATGCGTAAGTGGAAACGATATGTTGATGACACGTTTACTATTGTAAAGAAGGGGAGAGAGGAAGATGTGGTCTCGTTTCTCAATGGTTTCTCTCCCTTTATAAAATTTACCTCAGAGGTAGAAATAGATGGTACCCTCCCATTTCTGGACATAATGGTATATAGGGAAGGCCCCAGACTTAGAACTAAGGTTTTTAGGAAACCAATGTGTAGGGCCAGTACACACATTATAGGATGGAACAGACTGTCCAACATAAAAATAGTGTGGCCAGAGCACTTTTGGGTAGGGTGAGAACACATTGCAGTACCCCTGAGGAGGGGGAGAAGGAAATTAGGCAAATCACGACGGATCTTATGAGGTGCGGTTACCCCCAGAGGGTCATTGATGAATACAACAGAGAGGAAGAGCCCAATCGGGTAGTTCCGCCTGTACCGCTTACCACAGTGTATGTTCCCTACTATCTGCGCCTGTCAGATCGCATTGCGAGGATGCTTCGCGACTTTCAGACAAGCTGTGTGCAGCTTCCGGGCCGGAGGTTGCACACAGTAGTGTCACAGGTCAAAGACCCCATTAATAGGGATTCTAGTAGTGGGGTCGTATATGAGATCACATGCCCGGATTGTGGGGAATGTTACATGGGGGAGACAGGACGGCGTCTCAAGGACCGTCTGGGGGAACATTCACGAGCGATACGGACTGCAGAGCTCAATAAATCCGCCATTGCCGAGCACTATTGGGAAAAACAACACCAGATCTCCCCCAAAAACGCTGTCATCCTTGACCGGGCGCATAGATTCTGGGACCGCAAGTGGCTGGAAAGTCTGTGGATTGGATCCTCTGGTAACAATACTATAAACAGAGACAGGGGAGTTAGGCTTCACCCCCCTTTTTGAGGCGGTGGTTTTGACAAGAGATAAACAGTTTAATTTTCCACGTGTCCAGACCACTTCCGGTTCTGGTACAAGTGAAAGGAATGCTGAGTATGCGCCTGGTCATCCACGTGTGCCGTGAACCTGGTATTTAAGGATGTGTCGTTTAAATCTCACTATTACTGAGGAAGGAGGAAGACACCTCCGAAAGCTCTAGTAGTGTTTTTATTGTCTTTTTATCGCTTTTATATTTATATTTTAATGCATTTTAACTTCTTTACTTTTGTTATAGTTTAGTTTTTTGTAAATAATTAAAAGTTTTTTGCAAATATTATTTTACAGTCTTTTCTATCATTTTATTTTATTTTATTTCATTATTCAATCAGTCATAAACGGTTGGTGTGTGTGTTTAAAATTGGTGGTATGAATAGTCCCAACCTCAGAGGCCTTATTGCAGATGTCCTTTCTCAATTTGAATTTATGCCCCCTCACGTGCATAGTCTGAGAAAGAGGAAGAATCTCTTCAGCAATGAGCTTGCTCAAACCATTCAAAGCTTTAAACACATCAATCAGAACACCTCGCAGGTGCTTAGTCTCAAAACACTGCAATTAGATAAAGGGATGGTTGAGTGGGAGAAGACAGAGAGTGGTAATCAATGGACACTGCGTGGACTAATGTTATTAGTGGAGTCCCTCAGGGTTCACTGTTGGGTCCATTGTTGTTTTCTGTATTTATTAATGATACTGATGATGGTATATCTGGCTTAATGTCCAAGTTTGCAGACGATACGAAGGTTGGCAGGGTTGTTAATGACACTAATGACAGTATGCTGCTGCTTCAACAGGATCTAGAAAAGTTGAGCAGATGGGCTGAGAGGTGGTAACTGAAAATTAACATTGACAAATGTAAAGTACTGCATATGGGAAGCAGTAACCCCAGAGTAACGTATCAACTGTGTGGTACTACACTGACAGTGATAGAGAATGAAAAGGACCAGGGAGTAATTGTGCAGGCAGATATAAAGTTTTCTGGGCAGTGCAGACGGTCTGCAAGAGTAGCTTATGGTGTCTTGTCAATGATATACAAGAATTTTTCTAGCAGGGATAAGGAGGTGATTATCCTCTAGTATATTGACTTGCGCATTATAGCCTTAGATGCTAATGCACCATAAAACTCTAAAACAAACAAACAATCCCCTAGTATAAGGCAATGGTCAGGCCACACCTTGAGTACTGTATACAGGTCTGGAGGCCTCATTTTAGGAAGGATGTAGAGCTGCTGGAGCGAGTGCAGAGAAGGGCAATGAGTTTAGTGAATGGAACAAAGGGTTGCTCTTATGAAGAAAGGCTTAAGTTTTGCAAATTAGAGTGTCTGGAGACTAGGAACCTGCGAGGTGACCTGACTGAGGTGTATAAAGCCTTGAATGGTTTGAGCATGCTCAATGCTGATGGGATTCTTCCTCTTGCTCAGAATAGTCACCTGAGAGGACAAATTCAAATTGAAGAAAAACAAACAATTGTAGGATAGATGTGCGGAAGTTTGCCTTTCACTCACGTGTGGTTGATCGCTGGAACAAACTTCCATCTGTTGCAGAAGTTGATAGCTTAAATAGATTCAAGGCAAAGCTAGACAAACATCTGGAGTGAGTGGATGGGTGAAATTAGAAGGATTTTTGTTTTTGTTTTTTTTTTTTGGCTGATGCTATATAAGCTTGCTTTCTTGCATCATGTGCCTTTACTAATGCTAATGCACAGAACTGAAGCCTTTCTTAGTAAGAAGACTGACCCCCTTTGTTCAACTCACCAATCTCATTGCCCTTCTCTGTACTCATTCCAGCAGCTCTACATCCTTTCTAAAATTAGGTCACCAGACCTGTATGCAGTACTCAAGATGTGGCATGACCATTGCCTTATACAATGGAATAACATCCTTATCCCTGCTAGCAAAATTCCTCTATATAATTGACAATACCTCATGAGCTGTCCTGGCAGTCTCTCTGCACTACTCAGAGAACTTCATATCTGACTGCACAATTACACCCCATGTCTTTTTCGTTTTCCACTACCCTGAGTTGGTATGTTACTTTGAAGTTACTGCTACCTATATGCAGTACTTTGCATTTTTCAATATTAAACTTCAGTTGCCATTTCTCAGTCCATCTGCCTAACTTTTCTAAATCCTGTTGCAGTAGCATAACATCATTACTGTCATTAATCACCCTGCCAACCTTTGTATCATCTGCAAACTTGGAAATTAAGCCTGATATGCCTTCATCTATATTGTTGACTATTAAAGAAAACAACAATGAACCCAACACCAAACTCTGGAGGACTCCACTAATAACATTAGTCCACAAAGAGCAGTGTCCACTGATTACTTAAATATTCTAAATCTTTCCTCATATGGATACCCTTTTTGCCAGCTACACTGCCCATCTCTGGACCCTTTCAAGGAGCTCAATGTCTTTTTTTTTGGGGATGAGGTCTCCATATCTAAACACAATATATCAAATGTGGTTTTACAACTGCCTCATTGAATGGTATTATGACCACCCTGTGTCTACAAGCATATGTACAATAAATAGAGCACCACAGGCCTTCCTTGCCACCTATCCATGCTGCTCGGAAATCTTTGAATCTGATCATACTGAAACTCTCAAATCCCTTTCTTCCTCTACTGTTTTTAGTTCAACCACACTAAATGATTTCAGAGGGAGGGCATGAAAATATTTTTTCCTAATTTTTTGGGGGAGTTTATTCCACTCTTCATATTTACTTTAACTATCACCATATGATCTAGATACTTTTTTATTAAGATCATATGCAGAAAATTGAGTTATATTAGTGTTAATAGTAGAAAATGATGAAAGAAAGCAGGCTTATATAGACTCAGCTAAAAAAAACATGCTTCCCACATTATCTGTTTATCCCCTCTAATAATTTGTCTAGTTCTTCCTTACCTTTGTTAACAACTTGAAAACAGCCCTCTGCATATAGCCCTGTTGTGTTACAGCATTTGCATTGCACAGTCAGTTACTTTGATATGTATAAAAAAGGGAGGGAGAGTGTGTGAGTTGAGTTTCACTGTTGTCAAAGGCTGAATTAAAGTAGATAATCTGCAATCTACATTTACCCCTTTCAATCTGATTTGTTGTTACTGTGTGAGCTTTTTTTTTTCCCTTCATGTTCAGTGATAATTGTTTGAATTCACATCAGGAGTTTTTTCCCATTAGAATTAGACATGGCAAATGATGCAAGGAAGCAAGTTTATACAACATCAGCAAAAAAAAACCCAGATAATTTGTCCATCTCCTCTAACTGTTTGTCTAATCCGTCCTTATATTTATTGAAACTACCCATTTCCACAATGCTAGCTAGAAGTTTATTCCAACAATCCCTCTCTGAATAAAATAAAATTTTCACACATCTATCCTGCAACCATCCTTTTTCAATTTAAACTTATATCCCCTTATGTGTGTTTTCTGAGAAAGAGTAAGGATGCCATCAGCATTTAGTTTATTCAATCCATTTAAAGCCTTAAACACCTCAATCGGGTCTCCTTGCAGGTGCCTAGTTTTTGATGCTACGGTTTGCAGAACTGAAGTCTTTCTCAGTAAGAGTACCCTTGGTGGCCCTTGAAGATCCATATCCTTCCTAAAATAAGACTTTTATGCAGTGTTTAAGATGTGGCCTAATCATTACCATACACAAAAAAAACCCAATTATTATCTTGTTCCCAAAGCTAAAAGTACTGTATAACATTGATCATAAAGACTATAAAGCTTTAACATGTTGACTGACATATGTCATGAAGAATTATTTTCAGCAATCCATTTAAAGCCTTAAACACTTCAATTGGGTCTCCTTGCAGGTGCCTAGTTTTTGATGCTACAGTTTGCAGAACTGAAGTCTTTCTTGGTAAGAGTAATCTTGGTCTAAACCTTGAACAATATTTCTCAGTTGCGTTAAAAAGCCTTAGTAGCACTATGGTTTCTTCTACAGAAGCTACTAAGAACATTCTAATTGCTTCCCATTTAGAATTTGCAGTTATTAACAACATCAGTTGGTCCCACCGAAAAGAACTTAAAAACTGTCTAAGACTATTGTAGTTGCCTTTGAAAAAGAAAAATCGATTCCCTTTAACTTAGTATTAGCAGCATGATGCAAGGAAGAAAGGCTCTTATACAACACCAGTTGTATAAACTTTGCTTCTTTGCAAAGAAAAAAAAAAACATTTCATTCCTTCTAATAATTTGTGTAAACCTGACTTAAGTTTGTTCAAACTATCCACCACCACAATATTAGGTAGAATTTTATTCCAACAATTAATTACTCTTGTCTGAATGCGAATTTCTATTCACTTGATAAAACAATAGTTATATCTTAAGTAAATAAATCCCATATGATCACTCCTACCTTTTTTGTCCTTTACCCAAAGATTCTTAATGCACAAAAAATTACTGCTGATAATCAAATAAAGTGTATTACTTTCTCTTGAAGTTCTCTTTCTTTCACATCTGGTGAGTATGGGCTTGGCAAACCCAGAGTCCTGAGCTGGATATCATCATTCTTCTCTTTCTTGCTTTCTTGGTGATTCCCTTCTACTTCTGGCTCTCTCTCTCTCTCTCTCTCTCTCTCTCTCTCTCTCTCTCTCTCTCTCTCTCTCAGGGTAATGCAGAAATTTTTTTTTTTTTTGGCTGGTGCAGCATAAGCCTCAGGCTTCCTTGCACCATATAGCTAATAATAATAATAATAATAATAATAATGTTGGTGTCGAAAATCCATTCAGTAAATCCAGTAACAGTCTCTTATTATGTGAATAACCACCTCACAATTTCCAATGTCTGGAAAGTTAAAATCCTCCATTATAAAACATTCTGATTTACCAGCCCACTATTTGACTGTATTCTTGTCTATCAAACTATCTCCTACATTCTACTACTCTCATTTTTGTTTTCCCAGTACTACATTCACTGCTGAGATTTTACCTATTTCTATTCCTATGAAATTAAAAATAAAAGCCATTACCCCAGCTTTGCTTTTTGTCAGCCAAAGTTAATAGTTTATTCCATTCTTCTATATTCACTCCAGAAAGGGAATTTATATATTATTATGTTGCTCTGATACTCATTAGAGAAAGGTTTGGAGTAGAATTCCTGTCACACATAGGAAAAATATTATAAGCTGGCCCCATGAATATATATACAGTAGACTTCTGATTAACCAGGAAGGTTGGGAAATTAATTTCCCCAGATAATCTGCAAAATAAGCAAAAAAAAAAAAAAAAAAAAAAAAAAAATCAGGATTATGAACAATACGCATTTAATATAAAAAAGAACAAATTGTATACATATTCATATGCTCTATTATTTATTGAAAGAGGAAGATAAAGAAGTTTGCTTCTTTGCACCACTGACTTTCTTATGAATGGCAGAATGTAAAAAGCTGACACTACAGCACCTTTTCATGTTTATTGATGAGTTGAAGTTTTTGTTGTATTGGAAAAAAAATTATCTTTCTTTTTAACATGATGGGTTACCCATGTTAAAACTTTTGAAATAAACACCAACAAATATGTATGTACTTACTGAACAACCGCAACTCAAAGTACACCTGCCAGCTTAACATGCACTAACTGGCGAACAATGAATATGTACTTCTTTGTATACACACATGCCTAAGGATTGAAGGGATCCCTAAAGAACAGGATGCACAATAGACTCCCAGTCGCAGATAATGGGTTTGTGGGATCCTAAGTGGTATTTCTTTTAAAATAATTTAAATTTAAAAGTAAATTATTGTAAGTCCTGTAATTGACTTTTTAAAACATTTAAATCTAATTTTTTTTTTTTTTTTTCATCCCCAGTTAAACCATCTACAGACAATCAGGAGTCTTCTGTAATACATACTTTCATTTTCTGGAATAAGAAGCCATCATGTCAGCTTTATTTGACAAAAGATGGTAACAATTCTGAAATTGGCCAAATGATCATGTAATCCATGCACTCAATCTTCTGCATTTGAACCTTGGTGGAAAACTGAAAAGCCTTTTGGTAGAACATATTTTAGTAATTAAATTTTAAAAAGCTTTGCAGGAAAAAGCAAAAAAATTTACTTACTTTTGTAAATCACATGTTATAACAAAATATTCCATTCCAGAATGCTGAAGTTCTTGTTCTACTGCTTGAGCAATTTCAGGTGGAAGCCGCATAGTAACATTCTCATACACTCGACTGGGCTCTCTCCAGAAATCAATCTACACATAAATAAGAAATCCATCTACACTACATATTGTTAAATACCCATTTAACAATATGTGTTGTAGTATTGTAAATATCTGTAAAAGAATGGTAATTTTTTCTTCTTTTTCTGACACACAGCTTTTCATGTAATGACCATGTGTCCATAATTCTATCAGCTCAACTCAAATAGAGACAACTTATATACTACATTGATTAGAATTTTTGGCACTCATTTACATTAAACTACATTGTAATTTAAATGGCATGCTAATGCTGGAAACTGATGCATGCAGCATATCATGCAATGTACGGTTCCTGATCAGACAACATTAAAAATTATTTTTATCAGTTAAATTACGGAGACATACTTAGCTTCCACTTCTTAAATGGGGTCAAGAGATGGATGCTTGGAAAGATATAACTATCATAGGCAAAGAGGGACCTATAATTCAAATTACCATCCCCAAAATGCAAATTCTGGAGGAGCAGTTCCAAGAAATTGTCTCCAGAATTTCCTGATTTTTTGAATCTGTTCCTGACAGGGCTGTGCAAAGGTACTTGGGGGCCCGAATGAAAAAGGGGTTAAGGGACCTCATTTATTTATGTCGAGAATTTTATGGCTCCCTCGATTGGGGGCCCTGGTACGGCACATCCAATGCATCCCCATTTGCACAGCCCTGGTCCCTGAAGGGTAACCCATAGGCACCTCCTTAGCCAGGTGGGCAGGAGCAGCAGTGTGTAGCACACTGCTTCTTGATTAGACTGGGGTTCGAGCCCATGACCACCAAATACAGAGGATGCAGAAAGGTCAGGGAATGACCACTGCATATCCCCAGAGCAATATGGCCTTAGTTGCTAATGCTCCTAAAAACCAAATAACACGACATAACGTAACCCATAAGAACTGCAATTAATCATATACTTGAGACTACTTTTTCTAGCTTAATATTCTGCACATCACATAACACGCTTAATCTTTCTCAAAATGGTTAATAATGACACCCACAATTACCACTGCATTATGGGTGCATTACTGCAAATGACATAAGTAAGTGTGGCTGATGTGGCCTCAAACACAGACCACACTATCTTCACAATGAGTTGTCCTGGTATTGTAAAGTTTTTAAAAATGATAACTATAAAAGGTTAACCGTTTAGGGATAACATTACATTGGCAGAAAGTTAATCTGTTATTTAGCTATTGCTTCATCTTTTGAATAAACATCAGAGTGACCTTTTTGTGATGCCACTTGCTTGAAAACAGTGCAATGTTAGTGTAACTCATATGAAGGCAAAGTTTATCTACTGTTAGCATTATAACCACTGCATTAACTAAGCAGTCAACTAAGGTTATACAACAAGACATGAGATGGAGGAATATTCCTCCTGTCCTCTCATGTCTGTTTAAACTATATAAAGTTAGGATATTCCAACAATTCAATACAATTTTATAATTATTTTATTTTATTATATTTTTATTTAATTTATTTATTTTCACAATCTAATTAATATATGTATCCCAAATTCACAAAGGGGGATCTAAGGGAGACAAGAGTAATTTCAGGCCAGTTAGTTTAATTTCTATTCTGGGTAAAATAATGGAGTGACTGGTTAAAGATACATTTCAGCATCATCTAGACAAGACTGCAGCAATAATTCAAACACAGCATGGGTTTGTTAAGGGAAAGTGTTGTCTGAAAAATCTGATTGGATACTATGATGTGGTTACAAAGGAACTAGATGCAAAAAATTATTTTGATATCATATACTTGGATCAGGAAAGCTTTTGGCACTGTACAAATTGGAGCAGTATAGTATTAAGGGTAAGTTGCTGCAATGGATAAAAGGGTGGTTGAGTGGCAGAAGACAGAGAGGAGTAATTAATCAATGATATTGAAGAAGGTATATCAGGCTTAGTGTCAAAGTTTGCATGATACAAAGGCTGGCAGGGTTGTTAATGACAGTAATGGCAGTGTGCTACTGCAACAGGATCTAGAAAATTTGGGCAGATGAACTGATAAGTGGCAACTGAGTTTAACATTGACAAAGGCAAAGTACTGCATATAGGTAGAAGTAATCCCAGAGGAACGTACCAACTGTGTGGTACTACACTTAGGGTGGTAGAAAATGAAAAAGACCTGGGAATGATTGTGCGGTCAGGTATGAAGTTTTCGGAGCAATGCAGACAGTTTGCCAGAGCAGGTCATGGGGTATTGTCAATGATATACAGGAATTTTGCTAGCCGGAATAAGGAGGTGATTATCCCTTTGTATAAAGCAATGGTCAGGCCACGCCTTGAGTACTGCCCACAGGTCTGGAGGCCCTCATTTTAGGAAGGATGTAGAGTTGCTTGAGCATGTACAGAGAAGGGCAACAAGATTGGTGAGAGGAACAAAGGGGTGCTCTTACCAAGAAAGGCTTAAGTTCTGCAAATTGCAGTGGCTGGAGGCTAGGCACCTTCAAGGTGATTTGATTGAGGTATATAAGGCCTTGAAAGGGTTGAGCACACTGAATTCTGATGAGATACTTCCGCTTGCTCAGATTACGAACCTGAGGGACAAAAATTCAAATTGAGGAAAGACAGTTGTAGAATAGATGTGCGGAAATTTTCCTTTAGCCAGCGGGTGGTTAATTGCTGGAACAAACTTCCATCTGTTGTTGTTGTGGAAGTTGACAGATTAAATAAATTCAAGGAGGAACTAGACAAACTTTTAGAGGGAATGGTTGTGTGAAATTTTTTTTTTCTTTTGGCTGATGCTACAGGGGCTCATACACTTGCTTTCTTGTATCACATGCCTATATTACTACTACTACTACTATATTAAATTTTTATTGAAATTGTCCCAGAAAATACAGAATGATATATGTTTATTTTCCATATTATTTTGTTGTTTCCACAGAATTGAAATAGGAAAAAATGATCAACCTAGTAATCAAAATAATTTTCCTATACTACAGGGTGTTTCATAAAGGACGCAACCCTAAAATGAAGAAGGTAGAACTTATGGGCAGGCAAATGTTATGTCAAGTTTGAAGTGTAGGTGGCAGTACTGCACCCAATGTTACTTGAGGTAAGCAGTTGAATGACCATGACATGCATTAGTCTCCGTCAGGCATCCAGTCTGTTGTGTTGTGTTGGCCATGTTGTTTTTCAAGAATGAGCATGTGTTTATTGTGGAGTCTTACTTCACGTACATATAAATCTTATAAACATGAGCAAGACGAGTTTCAGATGAAATTTCCTCGGTCATTTATCCACAACAAGTCAACAATATCGCATATAATTGCGAATTTCGTGAGACTGGGTACATGGAGGACAAAAAGAGCCCAGGTTGGCCATCACTGTTAACTGCAAATGTTCTGGATGATCTGAATGAACGTCCCACTCACCAAGAAAATTGTTAGGAAGTTATCTTCTCAAACCGGACTGTCACCAACTACTGTTTTCAGGGCTACAAAGACATTAAAATTGCATGCTTACTGTATTGTGTCGTTCAGAAACTGAAAGGACCTGACCATGAAAAACATGGGCCAGTAAATCAGAGAGTCTTATAATGGGGAATTTTAATTTCCCAGATATTGACTGGAATTTGTGGGTTGGTCACTCACACACTAGCCAAGGCTTTTGTGGATTTATTGGATGATTGTTTTCTACATCACCATGTTCAGGAGGCAAACAGAGGAGTAATATCTTGATTTGATTATCAGTACTGATTTTTTCATGCATTAAGAATCTGCAGATAAAGGAACCACTGGGTGGCAGTGATCACAGTGTACTTGAAGTGGGATTTACTCAAAGAGGTAACTACCATCAGGGGTAAAGGGAAGGGTTTTTCTTTCGTAAAGGCGACTACGATGGTCTGAGACAGTATTTAAATTCTATACATCAGTTTTCAAAGAACTTATCTTGGAAGCTACTAGGCTTTACATACCAACTAAGAAATACTGTTCAAGGTTTAGGCCTAAGTGGATGTCAGATGAACTAATGAGACATATGGCAGAGAAGAAAAATGCATGGCATACATATAAATTAACATGTGACACAGAAGCCTGATAGATATAAGTTGATTTGTAACCAAGTTACAAAGGAGGTTAGGCAGGCGAAGGATGCAAAGAAAAACAGCAAAGAGTTCTTTGCTTATATAAACTCTAGAAAGAAGGGGATGAAACAGATTGGTCCACTTGATATCGATGGTTCAACTGTTGATGATCCTGCTCAGGTAGCTAACAAACTAAATGAATATTTTGCATCAACATCACACATGAGAAGTTATTCCAGCGAGGGGAATGCCAGAGGTGTATCAACTCTGGCAGTAAGATAGATAATCTTGTAATAACTGAGAGTAAAGTGGAGGAGAAATTGTTGAAGATAAACACAAGAAAGGCACCTGGGGTTGATGGGATTATCCAGTTATATTAAAGGAGGCAGCAAAGGAAGTAAGCAAACCTTAGCCATAATATGAGAGATTCCTTGGACTCAGGGGAGGTACCCATAGACTGGAGATGTGCAAATGTGACCCAATTCACAAAGGAGGATCAAGGCTGACACAAGTAATTATAGCCCTGTCAGTTTAACAGGGCAGTTTAACAGGGCCCTGTCAGTAAAATTAATGGAGGCACTGGTTAAAGAAGCACTGGCAGGATCATCTAGACAAGACTTCAGTTATAGCTTGGACACAGCATGGTTTTGTTAAGGGAAAGTCTTACCTGACGATTTGATTGGATACTATGATGCAGTAACAAAAGAACTGGATGCAGGGAATAACTTTGATATTATATATTTGGATTCTTAGAAAGGCTTTTTGATACTGTTGCACATGGAAGACTGCTGCACAAATGGAGCAGTGTGGCATTGGAGGCAAATTGCTGCTATGGATAAAAGGGTGGTTGAGGGAGAGAAGACAGAGAGTGGTAATCAATGGACAGTGCTCATCGTGGACTAATATTATTAGTGGAGTCCCTCAGGGTTCAGTGTTGGGTCCATTATTGTTTTCTGTATTTATAAATGATATTGATGATGGTATATTCAAGCTTAATGTATAAGTTTGCAGATGATACAAGGTGGCAGGGTTGTTAAGGACACTACTGACAGTATGCTGCTGCAAGGATCTGGAAAGGTTGAGCAGATGGGCTGAGAGGTTGCAAATGGAGTTTAACATTGACAAATGTAAAGTACTACATATGGGAAACAGCAACCCTAGAGCAACGTATCAACTCTATGGTACTAAACTGACAGTGGTATAGAATGAAAAGGACCTGGGGGTAATTGTGCAGGCAGATATGAAGTTTTCCGAGCAGTGCAGATGGGCTGCAAGAGTAGCTCATGGTGTCTTGTCAATGATATACAGGAATTTTTCTAGCAGGGATAAGGAGGTGATTATTCCCTCATATAAGGCAATGGTCAGCCACACCTTGAGTACTGTATACAGGTCTGGAGGCCTCATTTCAAGAAGGATGTAGAGCTGCTGGAACGAGTACAGAGAAGGGCAACAAGATTAGTGAATGGAACAAGGGGTTCTCTTATAGGAAGAAAGGCCTTAAGTTTTGCAAATTACAGTGTCTGGAGACTAGGCACCAGTGAGGTGATCTTATAGAGGTGTATAAAGCCCTGAATGGTTCTGAGCGTGCTCAATGCTGATGGGATCCTTTCTCTTGTTCAGAATAATCACCTGAGAGGGCATAAATTCAGATTGAGGAAAGACAGATGTAGGATAGATGTGCGGAAATTTGCCTTTAGCCAGCGTGTAGTTGGTTGGTGGAACAGACTTCCATCCCTTGTTGTGGAAGTTGATAGCCTAAATAAATTTAAGGCTCAGCTGGACAGGTATTTCAAACGAATGAGGGGTGAAGTGGAAGTGGTTTTTTTTTGTTGGCTGATGCTGCATAAGCTTGCTTTCTTGCATCATATGCCTCTTCTAATGCTAATGCTATTGGCATTGGTTTCATTCTGTTGTGATGAAAATGGAATTGAGGTGTTGGATCGTGTTTATTTAGTGACTAGGCTTGGTTCCACTTGGATGGTTATGTGAATAGTCAGAACAGCTGAATATGGAGCAGTGAAAACCCACATGCATATCAAAAAATCATTACATACCCTGAAAATTGGGATTTGGTGTGCCATCTCATGCTATTGTGTTATAGGGGCTATATTTTTTGACAAAACTGTGGATGGAGAAGTTTATCGTGACATAATTGCATGTCACTACAAGATGGTGCCACATGTCATACAGCAAATGAAACAATGGCCATGTTACAGGAATTTTTCGGAGATCGCTTGATCTCAAAAAACTTGTGGCCCCAAGATCTCCAGGATCTTGCCCCTTCCAGATTTTTTTTCTTTAGGAACAATTAAAAAGGTGAAATGTTTCACATCATCCTCATACTCTTGATGAATTGAAGGCTAACATGAAAAAGAGATTGCTGCAAATGTCATGAAAAGTGTACAAACCTGCATCCAGGTGAGTGGAAACCATTCCAACACTTGTTGTAAAGGTTGTGTAATTTCTTTCCGTTGTAAAGGTAAAAGTATGTGTAATTTATTTCCCTTTTGTGTGATTTGTTAAAATTCCTATAATACAGTTACGTCCTTTATGAAACACCCTGTAGTATCCCTCTCCCTAAATGGCTGAGTGCATCTTGTGTGAGGCAGTAGAATGCCTGGGGGCTCACATCCGGTGAGTATGGCTTGGCACACCCAGGGTCCTGAGCTGAACATCATCGTTCTTCTCTCTTTCTTGGTGATTCCCTTCTACTTTTGACACCCACACACACACACACACACACAACACCACACACACACAAACACACTCTCTCTCTCTCTCTCTCTCTCTCTCTTTCTGTGTGTGTGCACGTGTGCGTGTTAGGGTAACTCAGAAATATTTTTTTTTGGCTGGTGCAGCATTAGCCATAGGCTTCCTTGCACCATATGGCTAATAATGATAAATAATAAAAAGACAGTGCACATGACTAGATATTGACAAATAAACTGCCTTACCAGTATCAGATTTTATAAATTGAGGGAGGGAGGAGGCAAGATAAATAATGATGCTTAAAAACATCTGAGGCTTTTTTAATTAAAAAATCATATGATCACTGTAGCAGTTATTGCAGTAAAAAACACACCACTTGCATCATCTGCCCTTGAGCTCAGAGTTACACTTCTTAGACACTTGGGCATAATTTATTTCATTTTTTTGAGTGGGTCAGAGAAGCATCTTAGCAACAGTAGATCACAAGATTGCTAATGTGAAATAGGCTTGTTTCTTGTGCCATTTTGACACTACTAATATAAAAACTTGCAGTCTAGCCCTATCCAGTTTCCCAGTATGCCAAATGAGTAATCTGGTTCTTTGTCTTACTAGACTCCATTTAATGAATAGATCTTTCCCATCTCAGCATGACTCATCATAAATCTCCTGAAAACAGATTGCCTTATTATGTTACAAAACAGTTCAGCTGACACAGACAACTCACAATAACATAAACAGTGGACAGTAACAAAAGACTCACTCAAAGAGAAAATCCAGGCTACCATAATGCTAAATCAAAATTTTTCTTTTTAATCGGGGTTTCAATCTTTCATTTATTAAAATTATTAAATACATTATTAAAGTATGTTAGGGAACCATGAGTACTATTAAATGCAGCAGAAACCAAAGGTTGCTCAAGTGTGCAAGTTTTAATTTTACATTCCTTTCTTCTTTACCTTCTTTCCAAAAATGTAAACAGACTTATGAAATCACTGTGTGTGTGTGTGTGTGTGTGTGTGTGTGTGTGTCCCTCCTAATAACTTTGTCAGATCATAATAATAGGGAAGCTATACCCTTAGCACAGCTGTATGGACTAGAAAATAAAGGAAGGAGAAACAGATATGAATCATTCTTCAAACAATGAACCCACACCATTTGACTTTGTTTTTGGATTGGACTGTAAATACAAAAATTACACGTTATGTAGGGGTAATATGGTAATTCAAAATACAATCTTGAACAAGCTAGCTGCCACTTAAATTACAAGTGTCATTTGTTCAGAAACTTGGGTATGTCACAGTCTAATCCAAAACAAATATACAGTATAGGAGAGGAAGTTTCTGTGGGATGTGGCAGGATATTTTTAGTTCAATATCTCAAACCAAGGTATAGTACTTTTTTTTTATTCGTGGATGGTCAGTGTGAAATCCTGTGCAGAGCAAATAAAGGAGATCCTCATTTCCAAGGATAATTGGTTCCAGAAAATTCCACTTAATACAAATCTACTTAAAACAGGGACCGAATTTTCATAATGTTTATTATTTAAATAAAACTAAATGCAACTAGGCATAATATTTTAAGAGTTTAAGATTCTATATCTATATAATATCGGTTTAGATACACCATAGACAACTTTTAAAGAAAAACTATGGTAGTAGTGTGAAAGGCATCATTTTATCTGTATCTCATATTGTGCTCATCCTTCACAACGAGTTGCCCATGTATTGTACTACCTCGAATAAGTAATGCTTCACTAATAGAGAAGTCTATTGTTACTTATTCTTGGTGGGCACCACCACCACCACCCAGATGGCATTGTTTCAAAGCTAGTTGGCTTTTCATCGGTGGGTGAAAAGCTGATGAAAAGCCAACCAGCTTTGAAACGGTGCTGTCTGGATTGTAATCCAGAATAGGTAACAATAGTCTTCTCTATTAGTGAAGCGTTACTTATTCGAGGTAGTGCAATACATGGTAACTCGTTGTGAAGGATGGGGAAGTGTTGCCTATTCGGGGATTCATTCGTGATTTAGTTCAGTAAGTGAGTGGGAGTAACTGGCCCTTTCTTCTTTCAGTGGCATTTCTTCCTCTCCTGCTATCACTTTCCAACACCTTTTTGCTTTCCTAAGTCTAATAGGGATAGTATGTGGATAATAGAGTATCTTATCCCATACCATTTTGCAAGTGGTGCCATCTGGGTGGTGGTGGTGGTGCCCATTGAGAATAAGTAACAATAGTATTCTCTATTAGTAAAGCATTACTTATTTGAGGTAGTGCAATACATAGGCAACTCATTGTGAAGGATGAGCACAATATGAGATACAGATGAAATTATGCCTTTCACACTATTACCATAGTTTTTCTTTAAGAGTTGTCTATGGTGTATCTACACTGATATTATATAGTAATGTTTATTATGTACTTGTACATAGTAAAAAATGGATGAAGGAACTGAAAAATGAGAAAATTATTTTATTAGACATTTTTTTTTTATTGTATGTTGCACAATGTAAGGTTAAGTAAAATTTATTGAAGTTACACTATTTTTAAGTTGTACAAATAAAGAATGAATCCAGAGTTGTTCGTGTTTTTTTTTTTTTTTTTTTTATAAAATTGTGTTATAGCATTTAGTTATGTCTTTAACCTTGCACTTAAATTCTGTTGCACAATCATGAAGAAGATTGTTCTTAGAAAAAATATTCAAGTGCTTGGTCAATTTTTTCAAGGGAAAAAGCTTTAATTCTTTAAATTTCAAATCCTAGTAACTATGGGGACTCAGATAATGAATACTCGGATATCAGGGACCCCTTGTAGTAATAATTCATGATTTATAACAAAAAAAAAAAAAAAAAAAACAAGCCAACTAGAACAACTTTTATGTGCGAACTAAGAACATTTCTTTTCTGCACATTCTCCTTACTGCTCATTCCTTCTATAATCAGTGCACAAAAATAAACATAACATCCAGTGCTTTGGATACAATTATGGGCAGTAGTAATCCCAGAATAACAAAACAATTAGGTGGTACCACACTCAAGATGGTGGAGAATAAAAGAGACTTAGGAGTAATTATGCAGTTGGATGTGAAGTTTTCTGAGTAGTGCAGACTGGTTTCTAGGACAGTTCATGGAGTTCTGTCAATGATATACAAGGGTTTTGCAAGCAGAGACAAGGACGTGATTATCCCTTATATAAGGCAATGGTTAGGCCCCATCTTCGAATACTGCACATAGGTCTGTAAGCTTCATTTTAAGAAGGATATAGATATCTTGGAATTAGTGCAGAGATGAATAACCCAATTAGTCAAGAGCACAAAAGAGTACTCTTACCAAGGAAGACTTCGGTTCTGCAAATTGTTGCACTTGGAAATGAGGCATTTGTAAGGAGACCCCTAATTAAAGTATTTAAGGGTTTAAATGGACTGAGTAAACTAAATGCTGATGGCATCCTTACTCTTTCTTAGATGACACACCTAAGGGGACATAACCTTAACTTGAAAAAGGATAGCTGTAGAATAAATGTACCCAAAAATTTGCTTTCAGCCAGAGAGTAACCAATTGCTGGAACAAGCTAATATCTTGTGTGCTGGAAATAGGTAGTTTGAATAAATTTAGTGAAAAATTAGACAAATTACTAGAGGAAATGGACAGATGAGGTGGATTTTTTTTTTTTTTTTTTTTTTTTTGCTAATGCTGTATAAGTTTGCCCTACCTTGCATTATTTGACACTACTAATCTGTTTATACATATGAGCCAAAACAGCATGACCAGCGAGTCATTATGCAAATTGAAGCAACTGCAGGTGAACTACAGTGCATGCGCAGGTCAGGACACAGTATAAAAAACACCTGATACTGAGCTCTGTTAATCAGTGTTACTCTTGTTCTTCAGATGGGAAATGCAGCAGACTTAAGCGAGTTTGACAAAGGCCAAATTGTAATGGCCAGACGTGGGGGCTTCCCCTGAGTCTAATGATGCTCTCATAATTATGGCTAAGGTTTTGCTTAGTTCCTTTGCCTCCTTTAATATAAGTGGATAGATCCCATCAAACTCAGGTGCCTTTCTTATGTTTAACTTCAACAATTTCTTCTCCACTTTGCTCTCAGTTATTACAAAATCATTAAGCACCCTGTTACAGTAATATGTGGTATGCAGAGCCTTTCACTATGCCATTGTATTTAGGGCACTTTTGTCAGGTTTGATTTCAACAAAATGGGGACTGCTTTTTCTCTCGTCGGCATGCAGGAATCCCCTAATATATCATTCAAAAATTTTAACTGTTCCTCTTCATTGGCTTCCACAAAACATTAAACAGGTTCATTAAACAGAAAGTGGCCCAGAGGCATTACCATACAAGTGACGAAATGAAACAAGCTTTCTGCAATGCACTTCAGCAATGCTCAGTTCACTCACATATAGGGACGCATCGTTTTGTGTTATGAAAATGGCAGTGCATATACAGACATCCTGGAAGTGTAACTTTTCTCAATGACTTTTTCTTAATTTACATTTCATTTTTATGGGATTGGGAAGTGAGAGGCCTTTTCAAGCACCCTGTACATAACAGCATGCATTAATAGCAAAAAATAAATTTTATTTTAATATTCCTCACAAATTGCTTTTAATTACTGGCAGAATTACTTAACAACTACAGATCACTGTTGAAAAAAGCCGTGAATTAGGGTTGAATTTGAAAGTGTCTGCAATTCTGTCCAGACACGATAGGAGGGAGTATATAATGAAAGCCCTGTCCATCAATTCGGCCCTGGAAAGATTGTGCAAGGCTCAAGGGGTAGAATTTTTTTCAGCCTGGTCTCTACTTGTTAACAGGAGAGACTGCTTCTACAGGGATGGGATACACTTAAACAGAAAGGGTGCAAGAATTTTTGCTGATGCAATTGAGGCAGTGTTAGGTGGGTCTGAAAACTGCTAGATTAGGGGGATACAAGGACTAATAGATTAACAGTAGCCATTGGCAGAGGTGAAAGTGATTCTTGCACTGCTTCTATTGGAATGAGCTGCAGCCTGGAAAATAAGATGCAGGATATTTCAGAGACTGCTGGGAATCATTGATGTACAAGTAAACACATGGGCTGTGTTAGGGTAGATAAGAAAAAGAACAGGTGCATATATACTTGGATGCACACCAATGCTAGGAGTTTAGTAAATAAATTTTATGAATTTGAGGTATTGCTCAAAACATCAAAGGCAGATATTGTTGGGATTTCAGAGATGTGGTGTCACACAGATATAAGGAATGCAGAACTGGAATTTGTGGAGTACAACATCTACAGAAAGGATAGACAGGATAGGAAGAGAGGAGGGGTTATGCTATTAGTTAAGAAATACATAAAATCCAAGGAAGTGAAGCCAGTCGACATCGCTGGACAGTGCAGTCAAGTCAGTTTGGTGTCACATAAGCATTGGGAGATCAAAAGTGAGAGTACGAGTGTGCTATAGGCCTAATGACTCTGATGATTATAATAAACTGTACAGGGAAATAGAGTGGGCCAGCAAATCAGAGTGTCTTATAATGGGAGATTTTAATTTCCCAGATATTGACTGGAATTTGGGGGCTGGTCACTCACACACTAGCAAGGCTTTTGTGAGTTTATTGGATGATTGTTTTCTACATCAGCATGTATGGGAGGCAACTAGAGGGAGTAATACTCTTGATTTGATTATCAGTAGTGATTCTTCATACATTAAGAATCTGCAGATAAATGAACCACTAGGTGGCAGTGATCACAGTGTGCTGAAGTGGGATTTACTCAAAGAGGTAACTACCATTAGGGGTAAAGGGAAGGGTTATTGCTTTCGTAAAGGCGACTACGATGGACTGAGACAGTATTTAAATTCTATACAGTGGGATCAACTGATGATGTTACCAATAGCAAATTCAAAATGGGAAGCATTCAAAGAACTTATCTTGTAAGCTACTAGGCTTTAACCAACTAAGAAATATTGTTCAAGGTTTAGGCCTAAATGGATGTCGAACTAATGAGACATATGGCAGAGAAGAAAAATGCATGGGATACATACAAATTAACACATGGCACAGAAGCCTATGATAGATACAAGTTGATCTGTAACCAAATTACAAAGGAGGTTAGGCAGGCGAAGGCAGATTACGAGAAATCCTTGGCAAGGGATGCAAAGAAAAACAGCAAAGAGTTCTTTATTTATGTAAACTCTAGAAGGAAGGGAATGAATCAGATTGGTCCACTTGATATCGATGGGTCAACTACCTGCTCAGGTAGCTAACAAACTAAATGAATATTTTGCATCGACATTCACACATGAGGAGTTATTCAGCGAGGGAAATGCCAGAGGTGTATTCAACTCTGGCAGTAAGCTAGAGAATCTTGTAATAAATGAGAGTAAAGTGGAGGAGAAATTGTTGAAGATAAAGACAAGAAAGGCACCTGGGGTGGATAGGATCTATCCAGTTATATTAAAGGAGGCAACAAAGGAAGTAAGCAAACCCTTAGCCATAATTATGAGAGCTTCCTTGGACTCAGGGGAGGTACCCATGGACTGAAGACATGCAAATGTGACCCCAATTCACAAAGGAGGATCAAAGGCTGACACAAGTAATTATAGACCTGTGAGTTTAACTTCTTTTCCAGGAAAATTAATGGAGACACTGGTGAAAGAAGCACTGCAGGATCATCTAGACAAGACTTCAGTTATAGCTCGGACACAGCATGGTTTTCTTAAGGGGAAGTCATGCCTGACCAATTACTATGATGCAATTACAAAAGAACTGGATGCAGGGAATAACTTTGATATTATATACTTGGATTTTAGAAAGGCTTTTGATACTGTTGCACATGGAAGACTGCTGCACAAATTGGAGCAGTGTGGCATTGGAGGCAAATTGCTGCTATGGATAAAGGGGTGGTTGAGGGGTGAAGACAGAGAGTGGTAATCAATGGACACTGCTCATCGTGGACTAATGTTATTAGTGGAGTCCCTCAGGGTTCAGTATTGGGTCCATTGTTGTTTTCTGTATTTATAAATGATATTGATGATGGTATATCAAGCTTAATGTCCAAGTTTGCAGACAATACAAAGGTTGGCAGGGTTGTCAAGGACACTACTGACACTATGCTGCTGCAACAGGATCTGGAAAGGTTGAGCAGATGGGCTGAGAGGTGGCAAATGAAATTTAACATTGACAAATGTAAAGTACTACATATGGGAAACAGCAACCCCAGAGCAACATATCCACTCTGTGGTACTACACTGACAATGGTAGAGAATGAAAGGGACCTGGGGGTGGTTGTGCAGGCAGATATGAATTCTCTGAGCAGTGCAGATGGGCTGCAAGAGTAGCTCATGGTGTATTGTCAATGATATACAGGAATTTTTCTAGCAGGGATAAGGAGGTGATTATTCCCTTGTATAAGGCAATAGTCAGGCCACACCTAGTATACAGGTCTGGAGGCCTCATTTCAAGAAGGATGTAGAGCTGCTGGAATGAGTACAGAGAAGGGCAACAAGATTAGTGAATGGAACAAAGGGGGTGCTCTTACGAAGAAAGGCTTAAGTTTTGCAAATTACAGTGTCTGGAGACTAGGCACCAGCGAGGTGATCTGATAGAGGTGTATAAAGCCTTTAATGGTTTGAGCATGCTCAATGCTGATGGGATTCTTCCTCTTGCTCAGAAGAATCACCTGAGAGGGCATAAATTCAAATTGAGGAAAGACAGATGTAGGATAGACGTGCGGAAATTTGCCTTTAGCCAGCGGGTGGTTGGTTGGTGGAACAGACTTCCATCCCTTGTCGTGGAAGTTGATAGCCTAAATAAGTTTAAGGCTCAGTTGGACAGGTATTTCGAACGAACTGAGGGGTGAAGTGGAAGTGGTTATTTTTTATTTATTATATATATTTTTTTTTTTTCTTTTTTGGCTGATGCTGCATAAGCTTACTTTCTTGCATCAAATGCCTCTACTAATGCTAATTATGAATAAAAGAGATCTGTTTAGAATCTTTACTGCTTACCTGAGGATTTTCTGTGAGGTGAAACAATGCATTTAGATCCTCTACTTTAGTTGGCATTACTCCAATGAGTCTATGCCTGGAATTATACAAGAGATTATATTCTTGTGAAATCAGTGAAACATTAAGTAAATGAAAAAAGTATTGCTACATGCATCTCAGTTTTTGTTTTGCTTTTTATATTTTTCCTATACCTCTCATATTGCAATTTATATTTATATTGTACCTCTTTCCATTCCTTAGCATCTGTAATAAAAATTTAACTTCATTTATGCTTTTTATGAAGACTTAATAGATTAATATATTAAGTCTTCATAATCTATTAATAGATTATATCATCAGGGTACAATTTTTTTAAGCAAAGTAGATATTTAACCATGGATATATCCTTCGGGTATACAGCGTGTTCACTGAAAAAAGGCCCATGGCTAGCAAAAAATGCCTCCAAGATACAAGGTAGTTGAAGGATGGGGATCTTGGATGTACCTCTAACTCAAGCATATTAATATTGACATAAGGCATGATCACAAGTGATTACCATGCAGCTGCAGATTAGGATTAGGATTGTATTGGCACATTAGCATCTAAGGCTATTATGTGCCAAGACATCATTATACAGATGCACCTGCAGATGTGAGTAGGAAAACATCCCTGCTTACTTTTCTAGTCATCTCCCACCTCACCTTCCTCCCACATTGGGAAACTAAATTATGTACTAGGTATCATCTGGCTGTACAATGTATGTGTGTGTATGAATTCACAGACTAATTTGCATGTTGTGCAAGTGGAAAAACACAAAGTAACTCATGTGAAAAGCCCTGTTTCCTCTACTTGAAATCAGCTAAATACAGTGCCAACTGAAGAGTCCTAAAGAATTCTTCCCTCAGACCTTTCCAAATGAGTTAATGAAATGAATGAAAAAAGTGACTTCTCGGCAATATTTGATAATTTTTTTCAGTCTTTGATGTTTTTATTTGAATGTCATCAGAACTGAAAATTCTATTGTAAATCAGAACTTCTGCAAATTTTTATTATTAACATTGTAACCATATTAGCATTAGCAGAGGCATATGATGCAAGAAAGCAGGCTCATACAGCATCAGCCAAAAAAAAAAACCCTTCCCATTTCACCCATCCATTAGCTCCAAAATTTTGTCCAGTTCTTCCTTGAATTTATTTAAGCTATCATCTTCCACGATAGATGGAAGTTTGTTCCAACAATCAACTATGTGCTGGCTAAAGGCAAATTTTCACATATCTATTCTACAACTGTCTTTCCTCAATTTGAATTTATGCCCTCTAAGGTTTGTAATCTGAGTAAGAGGAAGAATCCCATCAGAATTCAGCATGGTCAACCCATTCAAGGCCTTATACACCTCAATCAGATCACTTCGAAGGTGTCTAGTCTCCAGATGCTGCAATTTGCAGAACTTAAGCCTTCCTTGGTAAGAGGACCCCTTCATCCCCTTCACCAATCTTGTTTCCCTTCTCTGTACACACTCAAGCAACATTGACAATAACATTGACAATACCCCATGACTTGCTCTGGCAGCCTGTCTGCACTGCTAAGAAAACTTCATATACGACTGCACAATTATCCCAAAGTCTTTTTCATTCTCCATTACCCTAAGTGTAGTACCACACAGTTGGTACATTTCTCTGGGGTTACTGCTACCCATATGCAGAACTTTGCATTTGTCAATGTTAAACTTCAGTTGCCACTTCTCAGCACATCTGCCTAACTTTTCCAGATCCTGTTGCAGTAGCATACTGTCAATTCTAATCAAATCAAATCATTTCTAATCCCATTCATAATTATTATCTGTGTTTTTCGCTAGATCCTATTTTTGTTTAGAAGAATTAGTTTCGTAACAGAGTTAAGACAAGTCAATTTGTAATCAGCTGCCACTTGCAAATCACAGCATAGAAATTTCTATTCAATTTCACTGTTGTGATCAGTGTATAAAAATTTCCATTCAATTTCACTATTGTGATTAGTGTATAGAAATTTCCATTCACTTTCAATGCTGTGATTAGTGTATGTTCAAAGAAAATATAATTTCCACAGTGGCATGAGTTAAGAATTGGAAAAAAAAAAGATACTGACACAACTTCATGCCTTTTGAGTACGGAAAAGGCCTGGGTTCAAATTCCATCTCGACTGGAGAATAGTTCATCAGTTTTTTTTCGCAATATGGCCAAGTTAGTCAGTATCAGGCAAGTTTGTATGACCTTATCTCCTGGAAATTTGGGTATTTCATTCAGCAAATCAACCGAAGAATACACACTATGCTGATGCTCACCAACCTTAGTTGCTTTAGTGCTTAATACATTCCACCTTTTGAATATTGTATTATTTGATCACATTTTTCTATCTTTTATTCTTCATTAGAATACTGTGGTAGAAAAATAATTGGTTTCGAAGAATTCTTTTGAAGTTTTGAAGATCAGGGCCGTGTAATCTCAACCCATGTTACAACAGAAGACACTACATCCAGGTATCACTTACAGGGGTGGCAAAACTGTGATTTTATTTTGCACTTTTCATGTAAGGTGCAGCAGAATTTTCTGTTTGCATTCAGGCCTTGCAATGATTTGACAACAAGTCCTGCATGTAGTGGCAATTTTGCAGTGGTGAAACTATAATACCACTAGGTCTGCCATCACAGAGATGCCCAAAAATCCAGGATACCAAACAGTAGCCTGGGATTTTCTAAAGAGGGAGAGCTAAAGCAGTTAAAGAGAAAGGCAGGCGCTAAAGAATTGTTCTGGGAATCGTTAAGCTGTAATCACCATGCAACAATAAAAAAATACACATTATTTTGATCAAAAGGGAGGAGCTATAGCTCCCTTTAGCCCCAACCTGGGACCACACTGGACTCAACAGCTGTTAAAAAATATAGGGCAAGCCCCTCCAAGTATTTCACAAAGAGAATTTGTAGTTTCTCCTCTGCAGTTCTACTTTTTCTGTATGATCAAGTAAGCTTTTATATCAGCATGTCCACTGTCACAACTGCTTACAAATGTCATGCATATTGCTCATGAACTTAATCATCAAGATGATATTTTTTTTTTGTTAAATGTCCACTTCTTCAAATATTTTTCTTTTATTTTTACTGAATGGGGAGAAAAAATATTTCACGTTCTATTTTACTAATAATTATGAAATGCTTCTTGATTATTAAGGGCATAAAAACGGTACAACAGGATGTCAACAGGTAGTGCATGAGCAAGCAGAATATACACTTTCATCTTGATGCTTTATTACACTGTTCTCATACACTAACAGTGTCAGAAGCAAAATATGAGTGTTGCTATTTATTACAATAATGTTAACTGCCATGATAAATCAACAAAATTATATATTTTAATATCACTTATTTAGTTCAGAAAAAGGTCTCTGCATGAAAATCAGACAAATCGGCAGCCCCAAAAAGATTATTCAAGACACTGGGACATTATGCTCAAATTCAGGACGTCTGGTCATTCTACATTTATATGAAGCTAGTTGTCGTTTTCCTCAGGGATTGGTTATTGAATTTCTTGGCCATTCAGTGACTTCAATGAGTGATTCAGTTAAAATCACTTGTTCATGGGCTGAATGTTAAATGGTGACTTATTTCCAAGTTACTCAACAACTCAAGACTTGACTGGAGTTGTTGACAAGACTGAAGTCATGACTAGTCATATTTCTATAATGACTCAACTGAGTCGAATCAGCCAAAAGACTCGTTTTGCTAATCAATGTACTCTGTTACCTTCTCAGAAGTATACCTGAAAAAAAAAAAGCTATATTTATGCAGTACTTATGTATAAGTTCTATTCTATAAATTGAAGCAGTTTGTAGGCAATCTTGAAAACTATTTCAATGATATTCGCTAGAAAAGAAACATGCCTTTAAATGCTTTAAACGACAAGTAAGTCTATGCGAGTTTTTAATTTTACATGTTATATGCACCTTATACAAGTATTCCGTATAGCATTCAGTTATTTTTAATAAGAATTCAAAAGATATTTAGATATTCTATTACTAGAGCCCAATACACTACCAAATCCAATATAATAAATTGAGATTAAAAAAAAAAAAAAATATATATATATATATATATATATATATATATCACACAGATTTTCTGTGACTACAATATTAGTATTAGCATTAGTAAAGGCATATGATGCAAGAAAGCAAGCTTATATAGCATCAGCCAAAAAAAAAAAAAAAAACATTCCCATTTCACCATCCATTAACTCCAAATGTTTCCTAGTTCTGCCTTGAATTTATTTAAGCTGTCAACTTCTACAACGATAGATGGAAGTTTGTTCCAGCAATCAACCACCCACTGGCTAAAGGCCAATTTATTCTACAACTATTCTAATCTACAACTGTCTGTCCTCAATTCTGGGCAAGAGGAGGAAGAATCCCATCAGCATTTAACTTGCTCAAACCATTCAAGGCCTTATACACCTCAATCAGATCACCTCGCAGGTGACTAGTCTCCAGACACTGCAATTTGCAGAACTTAAGCATTTCTTTATAAGAGCAACCTTTTTTCCATTCACCAATCTCATTGCCCTTCTCTGTACTTGTTCAAGCAGCTCTACGTCCTTCCTAAAATGAAGCCTCCAGACCTGTATACAGTACTCAAGGTGTGGCCTTACAAGGGGATATACATTGCCTTATACAAGGGGAGAATCACCTCCTTATCCCTTCTAGAAAAATTCCTGTATATCATTGCCAAGGCACCATGAGCTACTCTTGCAGACTGTCTGCACTGCTTGGAAAACTTCATATTCGACTGCATAGTTACTCCAGATCTTTTTCATTCTCTACCACTCTGAGTGTAATACCACACAGTTGATATGTTACTCTAGGGTTACTGCTATCCATATACAGTACTTTACATTTGTCAATGTTAAACTTCAGTTGCCACCTCTCAGCCCATCTGCTCAACTTTTATAGATCCTGTTGCATTAGCGTACTGTCATTACTCTCATTAACACCCCTGCCAACCTTCATATCATCTGCAAACTTGGACAAGCCTGATATAAGTTCATCATTATCATTGATAAATCCAGAAAACAACAATGGGCCCAACATGGACCCCTGGGGGTACACCACTAATAACATTAGTCCACGAAGAGCAGTGTCCATTGATTACCACTCTCTGTGTACTCCCACTCAACCATCCCTTAATGCCATACTGCTCCGACTTGTACATTAGTTTTCCATGTGCAACAGTATCAAAAGTTTTCCTGAAATCCAAGTATATGATATCAAAATTATTTTTTGCATCCGGTTCCTTTGTGACCTCATTATAGTATCCAATCAAATTGGTCAGACAAGACTTCCCCTTAACAAAACTATGCTGTCTGAATCATAAATGCAGCCCTGTCTAGATGATCCTGCAGTGCTTCTTTAACCAGTGCCTCCATTAATTTCCTTGGAACAGAAGTTAAATTAACAGGTCTGTAATTACTCGTCACCCTTTGATTCCCCCCTTTGTGAATTGGGGTCACATTTGCACATCTCCAGCCATGGGGACCTCCCCTGAGTCCAAGGAAGCTCTCTTAATGGCTAAGGGTTTGCTTACTTCCTCTGCAGCCTCCTTTAATATAACTGGATAAATTCCATCCACCCCAGACACCTTTCTTATGTTTAACTTCAACAATTTCTACTTCACTTTGCTCTCAGTTATTACAAAATCATTTTGCTCCCTGCTAGAGTTTGATAAACGTCTGGCATTGCCATCCCTGAATAACTCCTTGTGTGAATGTAGATGCAAAATACTCATTCAATTTGTCAGCTACCTGAGCAGGGTCCTCAATAGTCACACCATCGATATCAAGTGGACCATTTTGATTCATCCCCTTCCTTCTAGAGTTTACTCTTTGCTGTTTTTCTTTGCATCCTTTACCAAAGATTTCTCGTAATCTACCTTCACCTGCCCAATCTCCTTTGTGACTTGATTACACACCAGCTTATATCTAACATACGCTTCTGTGTCACCTGACAATTTATATGCATCCCATGCATTCTTCTCTGCCACGAGTCTCATTACTTCATCCGACCTCCATTTAGGCCTAAATCTTGAATGGTATTTCTTAGTTGGGACAAAAAGCATAGTAGCTTCCAAGATTACTTCCTTGAATGGGTCCCATTTAGAATCTGCTGTTGGTCCCACTGTATAGACTTTAAAAACTGCCTCAGACCATCGCAGTCACCTTTATGAAAGCAAGCAAAAACTCTTTCCTTTACCCCTGACAGTAGTTACATCTTTGAGTAAATTCCACATCAGCATACTGTGATCACTGCCACCTAGTGGTTCCTTTATCTGCAGATTCTTAATGCATGAAGAATCATTACTAATAACCAGATCAAGAGTATTACTCCCTCTGGTTGCCTCTCGAACATGCTGCTGTAGAAAACAATCATCCAATAAATCCTTGCTAGTGTGCGCACTGGCGGATTAAGGCTAGTTGGGCCCCTAGGCAAATTATATTTGGGGGCCCCCAAAAAAATAATAATAAAAAAAAAGAATAAAAAATAAATAAAAGTTAGGTGGCAAATAAATTAAATTTTACTTTTGAATTTTTTGCTTAAATTAACCAAAATTTTTATGATGTTTACTGAAAACATTAATCTATTTTAGAACAGTATAGGAAAATGTGTTGGCTTGGAGGCCCCCCAAAGCCTGGGGCCCCTAGGCACGTGCCTCATTGCCTTAATGGGTAATCCGCCACTGAGTGTGCGAGTGGCCAACCCAGAACTCCCGATCAATATCTGGGAAGTTAAAATTCCCCATTATAAGACAATCTGATTTACTGGCCCACTCTATTTCTCTGTACACTTGTTCATTATACTCATCAGAGTCGTATAATCAATCAAACTTGGGATCATTCCAACAAGGATGCAGGCCCTAGTTCACCGGATGAAAGATTCTACTGTACCCTACATTTATCGTGTAGCATTGCTATTATTAGGCATATCTCAATAATTCATTATAACATGAAATCTTTATTTACCAAATACGCTATGAGAAGATTCCATAATTTAAAAGGTGAAGATGTACATTTTTGTGCATTACACTCTGCACTTGCCTAGAGCCTTGTGCAGTGATAATGATGATATTGCATGACAGTCTGAGGTTGCTGTTGTAGTAGGCATGTCAGCAACCTACACCATATTGTGCCATATATTATATCTATAAGTTGTGTGTTTTCTGTGGTCGAGCAGCCTCTTTGTTGGATGAAATAGCCAAATTTCTGTGAGTAAAAATGCCAAGCAACTCTTGCCTGAGATTGACTTATTCAGCCACATTTTTAAAAAAAACCCATAAAAATTTCTTGTGTCACTGATGGGACTCAAACCGGGGTTCTATCAACATTGTGTGGAAAAGATGATGCTTATATGCACTGTGCTACCCTGCAGGTGAGAATCTGAGAATACTAAACCTTAATTTTACCTTCAATTTGGTATATCTGTATTTTTCATTTTAAATTTATACAATAGCTTAATAAAATATTAAGTTTTGCATTGTCATTCAGTTAAATGTTGAATAATCAAATTTTGTAATAGTGGCAAAGGAGTGAAACCTGGGGAGAAAATAAAATATACAATGATTTCAAAAACCCTTAATTCTATACATACCTAGTGAAGTCGACCTTAGCTAGACTAATAATCAATCCTTCCATGACTGTTAACAGCAGGGTAATTAATTTTCCTAATTTCATCACACTGTCCTGAAAATGATATAAAATTAAACCATTAAGATAAAGGCACTAAAAGTAACATTTTAGGAACAATTTTAATTAAAGAAATTAGTGTGTCTTTAGTTTTGCATTATTAATACAAAAATTTATATATATATATACACTGAAGTCAAACCATTATGACCACCTACCTAATAGTGAGTATGTTCTCCTCTTGCTGCCAGTACCATACAGCAAAGCATGGACTTTATACAGACTGAGAATACTGCAGGAGGTGTGTTGTACCATGTCATCAGGATTACATCCCATAGATCTGCACTAATCCATGATGGAGGATCCAAATGCCGGATCTGTCAATCCATGTAATCCCAGAGATATTTTATGAGATTTATATCTGGCAAATTCAGCAGCCAAGGCAACACTTTGAAGTAATTTTCATGTTTGGCAAACCACTCTTGAACAATACTGGCAATGTGGAAGAGCACATTATCCTGTTGGAACAGATCTGTGCCAGTCAGGAAAACAGTCACCATGGAGTGTATCTGATCAGCTACAATGGATAGGTAGTTTAGCATTAACAGTGAGGTCTAGGGGGATGAAGGTTTCAAAAGATTCCCAGGAAAACTTTCCTGTATAGCAAAACACTGTCACCACTTGCCTTTTTTCTGTTGGACTAGGAATTCCTCTCTGCAATGCAGGAAACATGATTCATTGGAAAATGCAACTTTGTTTTCCAGTCGTCAATGGTCCAATGATGCCGCATGAGTACCTTGGCCAGATGTCTACTCTGCAAGCCCATACAGAGGAGGGTTTGTTGGATCGTGGTCTCAGAAAAATCATTGGCCTCCATCGGTTAAAGTCCATGATAAAAAAAAACTGCCATATTAGGGTCACCCCAGAGCTATCTTATCTGTTCATTATGTCTATAAATTGCATTTGTTCTCTAGTCGATTTGCCTGATTTTGTACAAAAAACCCAGCTTGCCGGGGAGAAAAACCTTGCTAACCATGCCTGTGGCCTTTGTGGGTAGCACAGTTGGTATAATCACCATTCTCCCCCACACCAGATGGAAAAGACCAGAGTTCAAATCCTGTCAATGACACAAGGAATTTTTTGGACCTTTTTCACAATGGGGTTGAGTTAATCAGCTTCAAGTGACAGTAGCACGATTTTCCCTTCCTGGAAACTCGGGTTTTTTGTCCCGCAAACAGTAAATGGACCAAAGAACACACAATTTACAGACATAATATGTATGGCACAATATGGCCTAAGTTGCTGATGTGTCTAAAACCCTACAACAACCACACCCAAGCCTGACTAACTCAGCTAACAAAGTTCCTTGACTAACAAAGTTCCTTGCATCGTTGACAGGATTTGAACTGGAGTGTGGTCATTATAACCAATGTGCTACCTGACAAAATCAACAGCTTTCCATCTATCAACTTGCACAAGGTGGGATGGCCTATGTTCACCATGACCATTGATGAGGCATGGGTGACTGCCATTGGCCAAGCGACTGCTGCTCTGTCTACTGTCCATCCATTCTTGAAATACCTTAACTATAGAATTCTGCAAAGAGCCTACAAGATTTGCAGTATAATCATCCCTTTTTGGAAGTCTAAAAGATAATCATCCCTCTTTGGAAGTCTGTCAGATTATGCCCCTTTTCCATGTCAATCAAATACTTCATATGGACTGCACAGCACAAATCTGCAGTATCATATTTACCTGTTCTCACTGTGACACATGGGCCACCAGGCAGTGTGGAACAGCTGATTGCTAAAACACAAGGATTGCCATAATGTTTTGACTGGACATTGTATCCCGAATCCACAGAATACAGGTTACGAGTTAATTCGTTCCTAGCATGTGCTTGTAAAGCGGGAATTTATTTCCCATAGACATAATGTTAAAAATATGGGTTACATTCTCAACAATGAAATTAGTTAGCTAATTAGTTTATATTTAAACAATGATTGATTTATCCAAAGAAATGAAAATGTGGCCTTTAAAATCAAGCAAATTATAATAGAGAAATTATTTATGACTTAAAAATGTTAAAGAATGTTTATTCTTCATCATCATCGACTAAATACACACTTGTTGATCTCTCATTATTGGCTTGGCACCTGTTGGTTTGTTGCACAAGGAGTCGTCTTCTTCAGAAGTGCTTCAAGAGGTGTTAATTTCCAAGATAATCTTCTCTTTTCTTTATAAATTTAAATAGCATGCATAAGCATTTTTTTAACGGAACGCACAAATTGCAACTAACACGATTTGATTTTTGCGAGGAGTAACAAGTTTACGAAGTTTAAAAAAAAAAAAAAAGAATGAAGAGAAATTTTGAAAATTTTTTGTTTTTTATATGATTGAAGATTTCAGTAAATTCACCTTAATAACATAAAAAACCACACAATTCTATTTTCGTAAATGCAATAACATCGAGTTTACTACCCGTTTATAATTGTTTGCATTAAGAGAAAAGCCCAATAAACCGGAAAGTGCAAATAGTTTTTATTGTTTTATGGTGGTTACTTCCAGAAATGTGCTTTAGAAAAATATCACAAAGCCGTTCAAAACTGGTTCTTATAACATATGATAACGATGAAAGTGTAGTGCGTTTAATGATTTGAATTGGTAACTAATACAATTTACACGATATAAACGACCTTTTAGGGAGTTATATAGCGAAAATTTGAACTTCCGAGGTCGTGGAATGAATTACCAAAAAACAATGTGTTATTGGGTTCACATTACAATATTTTCGCTTTGGAAAATTAAATGCACTAGGCATAATCATTATGGGATTTGATAATTAACTATATAATATCGGTGTAAATACACCATAGTTAACCCATAGATTTGAGCTACGATTGTAGCGTAGAAGGCATCGTTTTAATTGTATCTCATAATGTGGTTGCCTTCACAACAAGATAGCTACTATTGAATTACTTCAAATAAATAACGATTCTCTAGTAGAGAAGACTACTGTTATTTATTTTCAGCGTACCACCACCCAGACGATCGTTTCGAAGCTTCTGGGCTTCGTCATCAGTGGGCGGGTAGGTAATACAACAAGCCATCTCAGTTGCGAAGTTATATCCACATTATGAGAGATGCCAGAAGGGTGTGGTGGTAATGTATTTGGAAAATTAAATGCACTAGGCTTCGAAAAGCTTCGAAACGATCGTCTGGGTGGTGGTACGCTGAAAATAAATAATAGTAGTCTTCTCTACTAGAGAAGCGTTATTTATTTGAAGTAATTCAATAGTAGCTATCTTGTTGTGAAGGCAACATTATGAGATACAATTAAAACGATGCCTTCTACGCTACAATCGTAGCTCAAATCTATGGGTTAACTATGGTGTATTTACACCGATATTATATAGTTAATTATCAAAACCCATAAGGATTATGCCTAGTGCATTTAATTTTCCAAATACATTACCACCACACCTTTCTGGCATCTCTCATAATGTGGATATAACTTCGCAACTGAGATGGCTTGTTGTATTACCTACCCGCCCACTGATGACAAAGCCAAAAAGGTTCGAAACGATCGTCTAGTTTGTGAATTGTTTCGTTTATTGGTGTTCTACTCGTTCTGAAGGTTGAAGAAAGTGTCCGATCGCATCAAGAGATTAGCGGCGGTTCTTTCAGCTGAGGTTTCCCCGTTGTGGGGAACCTCCTTTTGGAGGGTAGTAAGTGATTGATTTTCTTTTGTTTTACATTTCTTTGGAATTTATTTCTGCCAAGTTAGATATTTTCTTTTTTCGTTTTGCTGGTGTCAGGCAGGACATGGGATTTTTTAACTATTCATTTTCCTTAAGGAACCGAGATTAATTATGGCACAGTTCTTTTTTAGAGAAAGAACAGTGGAGTTTCAGACTACAGGTAATGCGGGGAGTGACTCAGGTTGTTTCGGTTCACGAGATAAAAGGATTAACTCCATTACCGAGGCAGAAATATCAGTTGGTCTTGAAAACAATAGAGGCAAGAGAAAAGGTTTTGAAAGGGTTTTCTATTAGAAACGTAATGATCAAACTTGTGCAAATTGGTAACATACGCAAAGTGGTTGACAGGTTTCCGGTAGAAATGTCTAATAGTCCTGTCGAGAGTTTTTTTTTAAAAGTTTGGTAAGGTTGTTAAGATTCATAGGAAAGAATGAGGAATGGCCAGGCGTGGAAACAGGTACGGTGCAAATTCATATTGACATGAAAACGCCCGTGCCAAACATAATCGATTCGATGGGTCATAGGTTATTAATAAATTACCTAGGAGTTCAGAAAGTTTGTTTGAGGTGCGGAGGTAAAGACCATTTGGGAGCAGAATGCCAAAAATCACGTTGTTTTAATTGTAATGGCACCGGTCATATTACGGCCAACTGCCTTAATAATTGTAAAAAATGTGGAGCTTCCACGCATAAATTCATTCAATGTTCGGAACGCACGTTTGCCGAAAGAGTTGCTGGTGGAGGAGGACAGCAGAAAGCGAGCGAGCCGCTAAAAGATATGCCTAACGCTGAGAGCGCGGAAACTATAGTAGCGCAGAGGGGTGAAACGCAGATTAAAGAAATCACACCGACGTTTACAATAGCGTACGATATGTCGGTAACACAATCGGAACACGCAGAACTAACCGAGGATATGGAAGCGCAAAACACAGTACAAAATGTACATAAACGGGGGGGAGAAGGAAGAAATAAGCGGTAAAACTAAAAGAGCAAAAGGGGGAACAGAGGAAATTCAAGAAGAGACCGAAACAAAACAAATAGAGGGGGAAGAGGTATCAATTTTGTCAGGCGGTAAGAAAGATTGCAAAATACTTTCGGGGTCTGATTCGGATTCAGATGGCATACAACGAGGGAATACGAAGGAATAGAATGGTTAAATGTAGTAGGAAACACAAAAGAATACAGGGAATATAGGCGAAGCTTGGCGGAAATTGTTAAAACTCGAGGAGAACCGAATTTTCTTTGGAATGAAAACGAGGAGGGTCAGGTAGCTAATATTCAGTTCACCTGGGGTGATTTCGTTATTTCTAATATTAAAAACAAGAATGTTGGAGATCTCACCGTATTGCTCACTAGTAACAAGTTAAAATTAAATGCGGAACATAGGAATATCTTAGCAGAAGTTCTAGTAAAGTTCTGCTCATAATGTCGGGAATAACATTTATGTCGTTAAATGTACAGGGTTTGAGAGCGATTAACAAACAAAGGATGATATGGCAAATTATGATGAACATGGGGGTGAAGATTTGGTTTCTACAAGAAACCCACTTCGCCAGCTTAGCAGACATCCAGCAGTTTCAAAACAGATACCGGTTGTTAGGATTTTGGAGTTTTGGGACAAATCGATCCACAGGGGTGGGAATAGTAGTGGTTCCTCCAATTTTAGGGACTGTACGACTGGCAGGTAGGGATACAGAAGGTCGGGTTGTGGCAGTGGATTGGAGTTACGGGGGACGCACAATTAGACTAATCTGTGTCTATAGTCCAAATTCCACTTTAGAAAGGAAAACTCTGTTTCAGGGGCTGGGCAACTATATGAGGGGGGGGGTTGCAGTGGATTATAATGGCAGGGGACTGGAACTGCGTTCCTGACCCCATTATGGACAAAATTCTGGCCGGTGCCCCGCATCATGGTACGGGGGGGGGGGGGTTCGTGAATTAATCGAGGTTTGTACTAAATTAGACTTGGTAGACGTCTGGAGGGAAAAAAATTCGGGGAAACGAGCGGCCACGAGAATAGCCAATAATATAGGAACTAGGATAGATCGCATTTATGCAACAAGTCAGTTGAAGGATAAGATAACAATGATACGGCATGTGAAATTTGCGGGAGGTCGACAAGTTTCAGATCACATGGCAGTAATGTGGAAGGGAGATTTATTTACGAACGTTAGTCTGGGTAATGGCTATTGGAAGCTCAACCCAGCAGTTCTGGAGAGAGAGAGAGGACTGGGACTTTACAACAGTTATTAAACAGATAGTAGAGCAAGGTAGAAATGAGTGGGAAATGTTGGCGAAAATTAAAGTGCTAAATCATTTTATTACTCCAAAATTAAGGAAAGAAACGAACAACGCAGAAATAGACTGAAAGATCTCCTACAAGAAAAAAGAATTTACCACCGGTGAGGGGATGAAAGTGCAACAGTGGAAGTACAAGCGATTATTGACGGTATAATATTGGAAGAAGAGAAAGAAAAGGGGCGAAAAATACAGCTGAAATTTAGGGAGGCTGATAGTCCTTCAGCTGCGTTTTACCAAAGAAGACTAAGGTTAAATAATTTAGCCAAAACTGTTCAGGGAATTACAGATGATGACAACACACATTCAACAACGCTAACTGTTATGAATAGTTTTGTAAATTACTACGCAAAAGAGAGAGAAAACTCCATTTGGACGATTGGACAATTCACACCCGAGCAAAAAGCATTACAGGACAGGGAAATAATTATGGGGGATCTAACCGTGGCTCTAAAATCATGTAAATTACGACGCGTGCCGGGACCGGATGGTTTGGGGTTTGAATTTTATAAGAAATTTTGGAACTTGTTAGCGCCTATTCTTCTGGCCGTCTTTAACAAATTTTTTCAGGAAGGGGTTGTACCCGAAGGCTTTTTAAATGCCTATACAGTACTACTTTCATTCCGAAGCATGGACGGGATTTAACGAAAATTGCTAACTGGAGACCTATACCGTTGGCTAATTGTGACTATAAAAGATTTCTATAACTAAGTTAAAACGCGACGTAACCCAGGTAGTTAGAAGCACACAGTGCTACGGTATACCGGGGAGGCGGATAGAATATAACCTTTGGCTATTAAAAGATGTATTAGAATATCGGAAACGAAAGAGTTACAATTTAGCGTTAGTGGCAATCGACCTAGAAAAGGCTTTCGGTAGAATCGACCACGACTACCTTTTCTCTATAATTAAAGATACGAACGTAGGATCTCAGTTGTTTACAGTCCTGAGAAATCTATATATACACTGAGAAATCTATATACACGACTTTTGGTAAATGGAGAAATTTCGAAAAACATTAAAATTGATAGGGGAGTAAAACAAGGATGTCCGCTTAGTCCTTTGTTATTTACGTTAGCACTGGAACCACTACTGGGAAGAATAGAAGCCATTCAGGGGATACCGTTGCCAAAGCCGGCAGAGCAGCGTAAATGTAGTGTGTATGCGGATGATGTTACCGCCACTCTCACTACGAGTTATGCGGTGGAAGAATTTGTCACTCATTACTTCTTTTGGTAAGAAGTCGGGGTTAAACATAAACGAAGATGAAACTAGGATCAAATTGTTAGGGGAATGGGTATATCGGCCTTTACCACAACGAGAAGTGGAGTCGAATAAATCGATTCAAATATTGGGAGTTCCGTTTAGAGAGAATCCAATGCTACCTGTAGGAGGGCTCACCACTAAAATACGGGAAAGTTTAAAAGAGTGGGAAGTGGGACAATTTTCTTTTGAGAACAAATCCATTATTGTTAGACCTGTGTTATAAGCAAAGCATGTTATAGCCGAAAGATTTTCCCATTTTTTAAACATAAATACACTTCACAGGAACTCCCCGATTTACGTAAGAGTTGCGTTCCGCGGAACTCTACATAAGTCGGAATTCTCCCATACTTGTGCAGCACTCACAACTGTGCTCGCTGAATTGATTGAATCAAAAAAGAAATGTTCGACGAACATGTAAATAGAATTATTTATTGTATTTATTCAAATTTTTATCTCATGCGCAGGAAAAATTACAAAAGAGTGCAATTTAAAAAAATTTCAAAATTATAAAAAAAAGAGACAGGCATAACGTCAGTCAGTTTTACCTCTCGAGCATCGTTGCCAGAATCGACGTCTTCAGCTGATAAGTACGCCGCTGCGGAGGTTGAGGGCTGTGGAGATTTAGAAGGAGTTAGCTGCTCAACCTTAAGAAAGAACAGATTAATGGATGACTGGACGGTGGCTTTTTTTTTCTTTTCATCGTAGATTTCTTTGTAGCAAGCATATCATTCACCCCTCTGTTAACTTTTAAGAATCGTTCGCTGTCAGGATCCATCTCAAACCTCGCCATTGCCGATGCAATATCACGAAATGCCATTGCCATCTCTCTGGTGATGAAGGGTCCTCATTTGGTTCATCCTGAACTTCGTCAGCATTTTCTTCTTTCACTATCGCTGCTTGCAAGTCAATAAGTTCTTCGTTAGATAATTCCTTCTCTTCTTCCTCTATTAACTCCTCCACGTCTTTGGCATCAACCTCCAACTGAAGTAGCTTTGCAACCATTACAATCTTATCTGTAACCTCTTCATGTGATTCGTCTTTTTCAAATCTTTCGAAGCCTTTTACTTGCCGTGGTCATATTTTCTTCCATGCGTAATTTAAACAACTTTTAGTAATTTCCGCCCGGGCCTTATTAATGTTTAAGATGGTGTGGTAAATATTGTAAGATTTCCAAAATTCTCTTAACGTAAAAATTTTCTCATCGTCTACTGTAGACAACGCCTGAGCAAATGTTGTGCGTAAATAGTATGCCTTTAAATTCGAAATAACACCCTGATCCATAGGTTGGATGAGTGAAGTCGTGTTTGGCGGCAGAAATATGACTCTCATGTTCGAATTGAACTCATCTAGATGCGTAGGATATCCAGGAGCATTATCTCATAGAAACAAAATCTTGAAAGGAACATCGTTGTCTTTACAATATTTTTCAACCTCGGGAATGAAGCGGCATTTAAAGCAATCCTCAAAGAGAGATATTGTTATCCATGCTCTCTGCTTCGGAAATGCACGCACGGGTAGGGTGGCTTTATTGATGCCCTTAAATGCACGAGGATTTCCAGAATGGTACACAAGCAGCGGTTTTAATCTGTAATCTCCTGCTGCATTAGCCCCAAGCAAGAGCGTGGCACTATCTTTTGACGCCTCGAAACCTGGAATTGTCTTTTCCTCTTTGGCAATGTATGTTCGATCCGGCATTTTTTACCAATACAGAGCAGTCTCTTCAACGTTAAAAAATTGCTGCGTTGAATAACCGCCTTCATCAATAATTTTTTCCAACACATCACAAAATTTTTCTGCAGCTGCAGAATCGGCACTGGCGACTTCACCCCATATTTTTACGTTGTGGAAACCAGCGCGATGCTTGAACCTATTAAACCATTCGTTGCTTGCCACGAACTTGGGTTGGAGTTCCCCGTACTTATCCTTAATATCTTTATAAATACTTGTTGCTTTTGCTTGAATGGTCATTAGACTCAGGGGCACTCGCTTCTGAATCTGATTTTCCATCCTATTATTAACAGCTTTTCCATCTTCGACACAGCACCTGAACGCTGTTTTGTGATCACTGTTGATCTTAAGTGCATTGATCCCTTGACATGTTCTTTTAAACGCGCACTGTCCTATAAAATAGTATTCACTGTTGAAGTATTCAAACTTTGTCCTGCTTCGTACTCCTTAATAATTTTCATCTTCACTTCTAAATAAATTTTGTTTCGTTTCCTGGAACTACCACCACTTGCAGTTTTCGCTGGTCGCTTTCCCTTCATCATTGCAATACGTAAATAGGAACGAAGAGAAGTTGCTGAAATTTTGTTTTTTATATGATTGAAGAATTCAGTGAAGGGGAACACATTTCACCATACTAACGTAAAAACCCACATAGTTGCAGTTATCGATATTATCGCAAATTCAATAAGATCGAGTTTACCACCCCTATTTAATTAGATGCACTAACAGAAAAGCCCAATAAATCGGAAAGTGCAAATTGTTTTATTGTTTTTTGGTCGTGACCTCTAGAAATGTGTTTTATAAAAATATCACAAAGGCGTTCAAAATTGATTCTTATAACGGGAACGTATGATAACGACGAAAGGGTAGCGTAATTTCCATTATAAATATGACCTTTTAGAGAGATAAATAGCTTGGTAATTAGCGAAATTTTCAACTTACAAGGACTTGGAAAGAGTTACAAAAAAAAAAAAAAAAAAAAAAATCCCACAATGTGTTAGTGGGTTCACATTACGATATTTTCATGATACCTCCATTTATTCCTACGGGATTCAGAATACGCTTCCACGAATTTTTTAAGTTTGCACCGGCCGGCAAAAACTTAGGTAAAGTCGAGTATTACGTAAACCGGGGAGTTCCTGTATAATAACCAAGGCTACGAAATACAAATCAGTTTTTACAGTACAACATGCGTTTTTCTTTTTTTTTTTTTTTAATGTTTTGTTTTCTTATATCCCACTCCGTCTACTTCATCTCCAGATAAAGTTTTTAATTGAAAAGTTAAAGATAAAGTTTTTAATTAAAAATATATAGCTATTTTTCTTCATTCTTCTGAGGATATTATGTGGTTTTTTTTTTTAATTTTGGCATACCAGGGATATAGCAGCAATATTTCGTTAGTCATTCCAGAATTACGTAAAACTCGTCTTACGTAAGAAGTCCTCTTACGTATGTCGGGGACTTATATTATTATTATTATTATTAGCCATATGGTGCAAGGAAGCCTGAGGCTTATGCTGCAGCAGCCAAAAAAATAAAAAATAAATAATAAATAAAATAATAATAAATAAATAAAAGTTCCCGAGTTACCCTGAGAGACAGAGAGGAATCACCAAGAAAGAGAAGAATGGACCATGGGTTTGCCAAGCCCATACTAACTAGATGTGAGCCCCTGGGGTTGTATTTTTGGATTAAAGGAGAAATCGATTATCCGGAATTTTTTTTTTACCACCTATCCCGGAAAATCGAGTCTACTGTATAATAATATTACGGTGTCAACGACTGAAGTGCATGTCGCTCTACAGGTTTATAGCCATTGGCGGTTTAATAACCAGCTCGCAAAATTCTTGAAAATGTTCGCTCGTGCAAGCCGGCTCCAGCACACCACTGATCATATGCTCTACTGCTAATTGGTGGATTTTCGTATTAATTTTTAAATGTAAAAAAAAAAAAGAAAAAAGAAACTGTAAATACGAACATAGATAACGAAAAAATTATATTTCTAAAAATGCACAATCACTGGTAAGTAATTGGTCTTGTAGCCTACTTGCCGCGACAACACACAGCCCGCAACCACTAGCATTTTATCTGTTTTCGGCCCGCTATCCAAAAAAGGGACAGACACCGCGGGCAAAAGATGTTCATATGAAAGGTCATATCAAAAAAAAAAAAAAGCAGCAAAAAATAGCAGTGATCATCTTCGACACTTTGGGTGTCGGAAGTTCTTGTGAGAATAAGAGAAATAAAAAGTCGGTAAACTTAATGTCTGTCGTAAACATTTTCTTGTCTATTTAATATACATTTCGAAAGGAAAATCAGATATTATCCCCCCCCCCCATTCTAATTTGTGTAGCATTCCTAACAAAAACAAAGAAAGGAAAAAAAAAAACACTTTGAAAGAGGGTTGATAGTGGGTGCCCGACACATGGGTCACTCTATCGCGGAGGTGGTACAGAAATTGCACTATCCCCCGTTCGATAGCATCAAGAGTGTATCAGGAATACGCCGTTTCCGGAATAACATCTCATCGTAGACAGCGCTGGTCTCTTATTGTTTCAGATAACCGGAGAGCAACAGTGGCACGAATCACCGCCAACTTCAACGAGGGAGGTGCCAGAAACATCTCCACCAAGTCTATCAGGCGATCATTACCCACAATAGGTTATGGGAGCTATCGACCCACCAGGTTCTCATGTCTAACACGACACAGGAGTCTGCGCCTCAACTGGAAAAAAGAACATCGGCACTGGATCTTGGATAATTGAAGATTGGCCTCCTGGTCCGATTTCCAGTTATTTCGAACGGACGGGAGGGTGCGGACTGGAGGAAACCGCACGAAGCTATGCGCCTGTCATGTCACCAAGGAACTGTTCAGGCAGGTGGACGGTCGGTAATGGTCTGGGGCATGTTCAACAGGCACACGTTGCGATCTCTGGTACATCTAGACGCACCTCTGAATGGTCGAGGTTACGTGTCTATCCTTGCTGACCATCTGCATCCCTTCATGGTCATCGTGCACCCACAGGGCAATGGGCTCTTCCAGCAGGAAATTGCGCCTCCCCACAGAGCCGTGGTGAGTAGAACATGGTTCGAAGAGCATTCCGCAGATTTTACCACCACGGAATGGCTTCCTCATTCACCGGACATGAACCCTGAGGACCATCTATGGGATGCTGTGGAAAGGTAAGTTCGAGCTTTGGGTCTTCCAACCAGGAATGCAACGGAATTGTGGACAGCGGTGCAGCATGCGTGGATGGAAATACCTGTGGCATGCTTTCGTGAACTAGTGGACTCAATGCCTCTCCGTGTGATTGCCCTTATCCGGGCAAAAGGTGGGCCTATCCATTACTAGTTGGTTATCTGATGATTTCTGACCACTCAGTGTAGCGTTGCGACCTTTTCAAAATCTCTTACCCGTACATTTCGTTTGAGTGGTGCAAGGATGTACTCACTTAATTTTTGGGAAGTATCCTAGTCGCTGTAAAAAAAAAAAAAAAGTTTGATAAAATTTAACAAAACATTTTAAACGAGGATGATATTTAGATTAAATTCTTCTCGAGCGAACTTGTTGTTCACAAATTGGCAGAAATTAGTAAACCCTAGGAGTATTATTATTTATTATCTATTAATTAAAGCAGTCCCAGCCAACCTATGGCAACCACCATATCATTTAAAGATAATTTAACAGTACTGTACTCTGATATATTCCCGCTCCTCTTTGCTCAAGTACAGGGAGGGAAAGTCTGCCACAACCAAAACAGGCACAAGGAGTTTTTGCATGGGTTAATGTTCACACATCATTTATACTACCAAGGTAGTTTTAATGCATCGTTTTAATTATATCTCATATTATGAATACCTTCACAAAGAGTTGCCATGGTATTGCACTACCTCGAATAAGTAAAGCTTCACCTATAGCTATGGAGAAGACTATTCTTACTTATTCTCAGTGGATAGTTTTTTCCATAGGCGAAGCTTTTTCCAGGTAGTGCAAGACCATGGCAACTCGTTGTAAAGGGATTCACAATATGAGATATAATTAAAACTATGCATTAAAACTACCTTGGTAGTATAAAGACACAAGGGAGGAATATTTGGCATTCTCTGACTTTGCCCAGGAGCTCTTCACGAGGCGGCGGACACTTACTATCGTCCAACGCCACTGACATACCCCTATAAATGTGACAACTTCATTGGAATGGACATAACTGGATAGTACTTTCGGGTAAGGGAAGCGCATAGGATGATAGGATTAATTTCCTTTTTATTTAATTTTTAATTTCATTTTATTATTTTTATTTATTTATTAATTATTATTATTTATTTAATTTTTGTTTTTATCATTGTTTTGTTCGGATTTTTTTTTTTTTTTTGGCTGGTGCAGCATAAGCCATAGGCTTTCTTGCACCATACGGCCGTTACTAATACTAATACTAATAAGCCCTATGTATGACATTACTACTGGACAGTTGCGCAGGTAGCACAGTGGTATCGTCACCGTCCTCCCCGCACCGGGTGGAAAAGGCTCGGGTTCGAATCCCTTCGATGACGCGAGGAACTTTAGTGGGCTTTTTTTACTCCGTGGCTGAGTTAGTCGGTCTCAGGCGTAGATAGCAAGGTTTTCTCCCTCAGAAACTGAGGTTTTTTCGTCCAGCAAAACAGGCAAATCGACCAGAGAACACACGCAATTTACAGATACGAATACGGGTTAATATAATCATTTACGGGTAACCCTAATATAGTAATTTTTTATTTTTATTACTACCGGACATATACATTATACCTTACATATACACATGTCCACAATACTACCGGAGTCTGCGCAGTAGCACAGTGGTATCGTCACTGTCCTCCCCACACCGGGCGGAAAAGGCCCAGGTTCGATTCCCGTCCATGACGCGAGGAACTTTAGTGAGCTTTTTTCACTCCGTGGCTGAGTTAGTCGGTCTCAGGCGTAGATAGCAAGGTTTTTTTTTCCCAGAAACTGGGGTTTTTTCGTCTAGCAAAATAGGCAAATCGACCTAGAACCCATGCAACATAAACACACGCAATTAACAGACATAAGACACAGCACAGCAGATGAATTTAATTATTCGAGGGTGGCCTAAATATAATAGTTTTTTTTTAATACTACCAGAACTTTAATGGGCGTAGATAGCAAGTTTTTTTCCCCAGAAACTGGGGTTTTTCGGCCAGCAAACAGACAAATCGATCATAGGGTACACGCAATTAACAGACATAAGACGCGGATGAATTTAATTATTCGGGTGGCCTAAATATAATAGTTTGGTTTATAACTAAATATAATGGTTTTTTTAATACTACTGGACTTTACATCCACCTGGACTTGACACTAATAGGTGCTCAAGATCACGAACGATTTGATATCAACCAAAGGTGGACCTGATACTGATGGACTCGAACCAATGTTACATTGTCCAGGTCTGTGATAAGGTCACTGTAACCAACGTTACATTGACCTCATCATAGACCTGGACACCTACTACCACCAGATATTAACCAACTAACGATGACATGTGGTGGTTTGCCCCTGGCACACCATATGGGCGATCTGCTCCGCGTTCCCTTTACTCCCGTTCCCTGGCTGAGGAGGAGACGACGGTTCTCTTTCCCCCTACCCCCCTTTCCTTCTGGTGGGGCCTGGGCCAGCCTCACTGACCATATTGGGGTCACCTCTATCGTCCCGATATTTCTACCTCTCACCCCCTCCCCAGGCTTCGGTCTCCCTCCCCTATTCTACCTATATACTAGCGTACTCTCTCCCCCACAAGTTCCAAAGTTTAGTTACGTCCAAATTACATCGTTTATAATCTTTTTTTTTTTTTTTTTTTTTTTTTACATAGGCCCTAGCCACTGAAATCTCAGGAAACTAGGTGACAGGGCCTGCCAGAGTAAAATATAGAACTACTGGATACCTGGTCTTCCTCCACAAGGCCAAGTGTGGGCAACGGTGGGTCCTAATAGGGGCCCAATGGCTAGAAGAAGAACGGTATATAACACTACACATATACATAGCCTGCACACTTTTAAATCTCTGACCTTAACAGTGAACTGTGACACCCACAATGAAAGCTACGCGGAGATGGCCGGAAACCCCTGGTGCCGTTAGACACAACAAAAAAAAAAAAAAAACACCTTTACCTAAACATTATTGCTGATCAGGTACACTCTCTCATGGTAAGGGTCTTCCCCTCTGGCGGTGCCGTCTTTCAGCAGGATAATGAGCCATGCTACACTGCCCAGATTGTTCAAGACTGGTTCCCAGAACAGGAGGAAGAATTCCAGTAAAATTCCCCAGACATCAATCCCATCGGGCATCTGTGGTTTGTGTTGGAACAACAACTCCGATCTGTGGCGTCTCAACCACGGACCTTACAGGAGTTAAAGGATCTGCTGGTTACGTGTTACCACAAGATACCACCAGATACCACAAGACACGTTTAGAAATCTTGTAGCGATACATGCCTCGCCTGGTATGGGCTGTTTTGGCTGCACGTGGTGGACCAACATCATATTAGGTAAGTGGTAATAATGTTTTGGCTCATCGGTGTAAATTATGTGTGCATTAACCCATGCATAAGCAAACTCCTTCATACTCTGAGACTTTAGCCAAGAAATGTCTTTTAGACAAAACAGATACAAATGAAAAAACTGAACATAATCAAATTAGATAAAAAAAAAATATATAATTAAATATCAGACAGAGTTCAAACTCCGGTTTCAATCAGCTCATTGCAAAGAGCTACATCTGCAAAGAGGTACCAGGAACTCCGTTTAGGAAAGCCAGCAGCCCAGGTTGCTGCGGAGAAAATAACTGCCAGCACAAGCAGCTGGAGTTGCAATGGATATAGCAAAACGCTGGAGCCACAGTAGATAAGGAAAAGCACCATGAGGAGCTGTCTGAACAGCTCAAAGAGATGCCATGGCAATTTCTTCCAGTGTTGATAGCGTCATGAACTGCCAAGAATTTCTAGTGTATACATAAAACATTGATGATATGAAAGTTGAATTTGGAGTGGAAGTGGACACCCACCCAAATTTAGGAACAGAATACCACATCTTTATCCACCTTCACTAAAGTGAATTCATTCTGTTCCGTAGAACAGCACAATACTTTCATATGAGGAATATAAGCTGTGTAACCTAGCTGAGCATCAATACTATACAATCCCTCCATACCTGCTTTTGCAGTTGAGATTCAATTTTATCCAAAATCCTCACCACGAGTAATATATTCGACCACGAGTAACCTCCAATTTTCCCGATAAGTAGATCTGTTCCTGCTAAAAGAGATAAGGACTTGCTCTATAGATTTTACTATCAGAGCATGTGAATCAACATCATAGATTCCGGCGCATAAACTCATGCCTCCATCAAAGCAAAGCCATTCAGAACGATTGCACAGAACTCTAGGTAATTCAGCACTACATCATACCGCATTACCAATCCAAGGCTTCCAAATACAGAAGAAAATCACAGTTTATCTAGGAGTGGTGAAAATTTAATTTATCACCCCTATGGCAGTAAAATAAATCCTGAAAGTGTTTCACGTAAAAATGGATACAAATATATCCAGCGCCAATATCTTATTAGAATAATAAGAACCTTTTTTTGGAGACTGGGCCCATCATAACGGGCCCAGTCTCCAAAATGAAATTAACCTTAGTTTAAAACCGAGATCGGGAAATATTATAATAATAATACAATACAATTTTACAATACAATGCAATTTTATTTTTTTGGAGACTGGGCCCAGTCTCCAAAAAAAGATTCTTATTATTCTAATCGTGGTATCAAACGATGTTGGCGCTGGATATATTCGTATCTATTTTTATGTGAATTATCGATTGCGGTATATAAAAGTATAAATGTATAACATTTTCTGGGGAATACTAATGCCACAAATCTCATTAATTACATGCTAATTTAGTTATGTTTACTTCAAAATTTTATCTACCTACGTATCGATATGTTTTTATAACAATTCTTTATTTTAATAAAATATGCTATATCTAGCATATTTTATTAAAATAAAGATACATCTGTAAAAGACGTTGATCCAGTAACCTTGCTTATTATTAAATGAACTTATATACAGTAACTGTAAAGGTTGCCGGTGATACATAATAGAAGTAACATTTTCGTAAGTAATATACGTTATACAAAAGGTACCTGTAGTTTATTCCACGGTACTTCTCTTTCTAACTATAAAAACTCTATTTAAAACATAGATACATATAAAGAAAACTCCTCATTGTTTTATTATTTGTGATCTCTGCAAATGCGGTGGTCGTTCCCTGACCTTTCTGCATCCGGTGGTTACGGGCTCGAACCCCGGTCTAATCAAGAAGCGTGTGCTACGCACTGCTGCTGCTGCCCACCTGGCTACGGAGGTGCCTGGTCAATGTAAACATCGATACTAATCTCTAGAGAAACCCAGAGCCAATATCAGGGCCGTGCCAGCCATTTTCGTACCTGAAGCAAGAATGAAAAATTGCGCTCACCTCCAAAATATTAAAAAAAAAAAAAAAATTAATTAAAAAAATGACTTATTTAAAATATATTTCTGGTACACGTTTTAATAAAAAATTAAAATTGAGGTATGACAACTATGGTGGCTCACAGAGCTCGGTATCTGTACAGTGGAGCGACAAAGACATCTTGCAAAAGCAAGATGATAGACGAATTGGAATAATGAAAACATAAAATCGAAAACGTTGGCAATTATTTAATCTTTCTTTTGGCACCCCTTTCAGCATTTAACCTGAAAACTTTTAGCTAATAATACTGCATTAAAACTACATATAACATACTAATTTATTTTTGCATACAATTGGTATGGAACCGTCCGCTGGGAGTTCCTATATTATGTGCGGAAGGACGGACGGACGGATGGATGGGCATAGTGAAGACAGTAGACGCATATACATATATGTAATAATCATTAATTTTCTTTTTATGTGATCAGTATGAAGCAAGAGCTTCGTTCGCCTCGCCCTCGGCACTACTCTGGCCAACATCGTTGATAACAAAATAAAAGTAACGTGAACATACGTCTCCAAAATGAAATAAAAATAAATTTTGTTTAATTTTAATTTCGCTTTGGAGACTGGGACCTACCATAGTGGGTTAATGTTACTCTTAATTTGTTATCAACGTTGACGTTGGGTTTATACAGAAATCTCACAATTTATCTAGTTGATATGGATGGTTACTTTTAAACATTGCATTGCAATATAAAGAATAAGTTAGTTAAATGTATGCTATGCGTTGCATTTCAGGTGAGTTCAATTGAATTTTCTTTTTTTTTTTTTTTTTTTTTTTCTGATTAACAGAAGTGAAAAGTAAATATAGTTATCTCCATATCAATTAATAACTAAGATTATAATTTTACACAACACTTAATAAACTATGTGTGTGTCGTCACAAGCGACCCCACATTGAATTTTACATAACAATACACGAGAAGGGTGCACGGTGTTCAAAGCTAATAATACTGCATTAAAACTACATATAACATACTAATTTATTTTTGCATACAACTGGTATGGAACCGTCCGCTGGGAGTTCCTATATTATGTGCGGAAGGACGGACGGATGGGCATAGTGAAGACAGTAGACGCATATACATAATAATCATTAATTTTCTTTTTATGTGATCAGTATGTTAACTGTATTTGTGGGTTAAAAGAAGAAGATCATGGAATAAATCTCAGGTAAATTCCTTTCTTGAATATCCCTTTCTTAACTTATAATGCCATCCATCGACATAAGACAAGGAGCATTGAACATCCATCGACGTTTTGTACTTTGCTGATGACGAGCTCATCAGTCATACCCTTAACTGCATTCTGCTTTGTCATTTTTTAGAGACTTCCTTCTTATCGACAGCGTGTCCATTTATAATTTTGAGCGCGGTGTTTCATTTGTATATATTTAAGTAAGTTAATACCATATTCATTTTTTTTTCAATAGAAAAAAAAATGAAAGTAATGCATCGATCTTCTTACTGTACTATTCCTATGGCCTATAAATAAATACCTTACCTTGTTTTTCTTGTTTTGCGTCAGATCCTTCAAACACCACTATACAAGTGCGCGAAAACCAAATTCCAAGATCATTGCCTGAATGTTTATTATTGCTACCCAACTCTAGAGGGCGCTATGCGTGAACTTTTTTGCACCTTTGAAATACTGAAGGTACGTAAAAATCGAGTAGTTGTCAAAACAAGTGTGTTGTGTTTGTCACGTATAACCAGAATGGAAGCTGTAGTTCAAGCTCATTCTTATATCCTGAGGCTTCAAATCTGCCCCGGTAACAGTGACCGTGACCACGGAAGTGGCCTCATCTGCTCTGTACTGCTGAATGTTATTGGGGAGCTTTTCCATCAGAAGAGAGATTGTTTTTCCTAAATGTTTAATAAATTTAAATAGGAATCCTCCCCCCCCCCCCCCACGTATTTCTCCGCCTTTCGATCGTTAATTCACATTAGTAGAGCATATTTTACACAATTTATTTTATTTTTAATATTTTTTTAAATTAAAATGATTAAATAGCCTTTAATAAAGTCTTACTAACTTTACCCTAACATGTTTGGGTATATCGAATTTTCTTTCCTTTCACGATAGGGAAAGGAAGATTTCGTAATTTTTTTTTAAAATTAATCTATAGAATTGGTTTTATGAATTAATAAATGGTAATTGATTGATATAAATAGATGCAAAAACGGTAAAATATTTCAAACGCACGTGCACACACTGAGTGGTTCAAAAAGAATTTTGTCTCGCCATTGCAGTAATATTTGTAATTCCCTATTGCATGTTAATTTTAACCAGCGGTTCAGTATGTCAAGTAGGCTATCACCTAGGGCACAGAGTAGTATCTTAGTACTCTGTGGCTGTACTGTAGCTTTTGCCGCCCGGGGCGGTACTTGAGTTTGCCGCCCCTCTCAATACACACCAAAAATACTACAAAAAGTCAAAACGACATATAGGGAAATAAATTAAAACACTATATTTATTTTTGAAGTAAAACTTTAATTCCAACATTCTAAAATGTTATTTTTCTGTTAGCAAAATTGTCTATGACATTTTCGAAGTCTATTTCATCACTCAGTTTCTGTTCTATAGATAGTATGGCAAGATTTCTTAAATGCAAAGTACCCATTGTAGACCTTAAGTAATTCTTAATCAATTTTAATTTAGAAAAACTCCTCTCACAACTAACAACACTTACAGCAATTGTGAGGAAAATTCGCAGTAGTATTACAATAATTGGAACTGAGTTCTCGAGACTGTATTTTAGAATAAACTGCAAAAGTTCAAGGGGACCGTCCTTCCACGTCTCTGTTTTGTCTTGCGTAGCAGCAACAGAAATAAAACTCTTGACATCTTTTTCTCTCAACGAGGAACTCTTCTTTATTAATGTAATCGTGATCATGATTTAGTTGACATTCGTATTTATCATTTAAAAGATTCGATGGAGTAAGGAAGGCATATTTTTCAGCAAAAACATGAAGCTGTTGAAATCTCGTGGTGATTTCTTGGATCACTCTGTCCGGTGAAAAAAACATTTCTCTCCTCAACTCAGTTCTCTCCTCAAGTGCCGCCCCCAAAAAAGTGTCACCCGGGGCGGATCGCCCTTCTCCCCATAGCTACGCCACTGCTCTGTGGTAAGATATCTTATTACCCTGTAGCCTAGGACGCCTACAACAATTACACAGCGACTAGCTAGGGTCGCTTCTGATTCTAATAATCTATTTTTTAATGATAACATGATATAACATAATCTTTAAAAATCAATTATTTTATATTTAGAAACGGCCCTAGATGTGCTGTGCTATGTAAAATACAATATAAGTTAATATAATGTTTAAAGATAATATAATAAATGATAATATTAAAGGACATCGGAAAGATTATCTATAGCACAGACACTAAAATTTCCAAGTGGTACTGGAAATATGAAAATATGAGAGAAATGGAGGAGAGGAAAATGGCAAGCAGAATTTGCATCTAATCCTTCCACAAGAAAATAATATTGGACTTATTCAGGAAAAGTTTGATAAAGAAGGGATTATGATGCGTGTGAACTAAAGCAAATCTGGAAGAACAACTGCTTGATCACTTTATTAGTATCATGGAAATTTGGGATATACAGTATATACGATTTTTTTTTTTTTTTTTTTTACCATAGTGTTAAGAGACTTTTAACTTTGGGGGGGGGGGGGAGACCTGCCATAAGCATGTTCAATCGTTTCTGTCGAACAGTGCCCCGAGCTCAAATGGTCTAAATAATAATATCATCCGCGTCTTTTCCGCATTTCTATCAAAGAGCCTACCGTCTTAATGTCTAGTTACCCACATTATCGTCACTCCAAGAACGCCTGCGCAATTTGACTTTAAAATTGCTAGAAGTAGAGCGTATACTTCATTCTCAATGTGTATATTTCGTTTGATATCGAACATAGGACATTATTTAAAAATGTAATTTTTATGTTATACTCCCTTTCAATAATGTCTGTATTGTTTTTAACTTCTGGAGGTAAGGAAATAACAAACAGGGCCCCAAGTAATTCCTGAACAGGGCCCCACAGGTAATTCTTGAACAAGGCTCTGCAAATATTAGGCTCGGCCCTGTGGGGGGAGGAATGGCTGTGGGCACAGTAGTACTGAGGTAACGAATGTAGATGCTGTTAAGGTTCATTTAAACCTGGCGCATTGTGCTGGAATTTTGTCCTAGACAAATGGGTACAGTACAGCGTATACAGACGGGACGACTGCATCATTAATTAACACATCGGTGGCAAGCCACAAGTACTGATTGCAATAGCTCTCCGAGAGAAAATACCACTGTATGTTCTTGGATTTTGACACGCGCATAATGCAGTTTTTAGTTGACGATTGTTTGCATCCATATGGAGGGAGGGGGTCACGGCAACTTTGTATATAACTGAACAATCAAAGAAACGTTCCTCCGGAAGCAGAAGGCCTACTGCAGATGGAGAAAATCTGCAGATACAGAACATTTCAGCGCCTACAAAAAGGCAAGGGCTCTCTTCTTAAGGCAGAAAAGACTAGCCTGCAACCAACTTGCCTTGG